>NW_023501229.1:0-278802 GCF_013396195.1 Fusarium tjaetaba
AATTTATAGGCTATTTTATTCAAGCCTTAACAGTTTATTAATTTCTATCTTACGGTCTAAGTAACTGCTAACCTCTAATTAAAGTAAAAAGACATACTAGGCTAGTTTTACTATAGGGTAGCTAATATTATATTGCTATTCTAAGGAGGGTAGCCTTAGGTAAACTTATAGAGCCTTAATTTTATCTAAAAATAAAAACCAGGGTTATATATTAGCCCTCTGCTTTTCCCTAACTATTTAGTAATTTATTAGCGCGTTTTTATATACTATATTTTCAAGCTCAGCACCTATTAGCGGAATATAGGAGATAAGCAGGGCTTAGTTATCGTTCTAAAAGGGCAGTATTTTGTTGATACTGGTTTTGCTGATGTTTTTAGGGTTTTTCAAAGTCATCTGCCGTAACAGGACTGTCTGTAAAGTGCCATGGAGTTGAAGAGGAATGCAGGGTAGTTTGTGGATTCGCTTCATAGATAAGATAAGATAAAGATAAAAGGTAGATCCACTACCCCTTTTTACTTCTGGAGTCCGAGAGAGACCTTTGTTCTCAATCCAATTTAGCACGCTTCCATGTGCCTTGAGCTCTCACTGTCTAGCAACAGGCTCGCTACTACAATGGTGTACCGCGGTATACCGAGCAAAGCCTGTGAAGACTGCAGGTAAGCTTGACTATGGTCAATTCGTCCCCTGTACAAAAGTACAGGATCTCACAAGATTCACATAGGAAAGCACATAAAAAGGCAGGCAACATAGGCAGTGCCTGTTCAAGCAGATACTAACAGCGTCAAGTGCGATGAAAAACGTCCACAGTGTTCGCGATGCTTGGATCTAGGCAAGATCTGCTCTGGTTATAGAGATCAATTAACCCTATTGTTTCGAGATGAAACATCCAAGACAAAAGACAAAATCCGGCAGCGCAGGACATTAAAACATGGTCGGGAAATCAAGTGGTTGAAGAACGCCGATTCGTTAGTTATGGAGACATCTTTCAAGTACGGCACCCTTCATCCTCCATTGCTCCCCTCTAAGGAAGACATCGCCATATGTCACTTTTATCACTCTACAGTCGAGATTCTATCGATCCATGATCCAACACTTTCTCTCCAGGAGCAGCTACCGCGCCTTCATGCTGCATGTAGGCAGGATTCGGCTTTGCGCTTGGCATTGGAGGCAGTGTCGCTTGTCGCTTCTGCGAAAATCATACCCCAAGCTGTCCAACTGGGATTGAAAAGATACCTCAAGGCTGTTCGAGCCCTGAGGGAAGCAATGCAGAGCGAGGAACGAGACCCATATTACCAAGCGTTGTATAGTGTTCTGCTCCTTTGTGGGTATGAGGTCAGACTCTGAGCCTTCATTGTTCACCAATCTCTGGGTTCTGTACTGACACGTCTTAGACCATGACTGGCCATTTGTGTATGCCTTCGGCATGGGGTACCCATGTGGACGGGGCGCTAGCTCTTCTTAAGCTCCAGACAACTCACGTTGACTCTCCCCTATTCCGCGGCATGTACTTCTTTGTCCAGAAGAACGTGGTAAGAGACAGTTTTCCTATGCTTGCACCAGAAGCTTTATACTTACTCCAGTAGGTTATGAGCCAGATGCAGATCTGTCAACCTGTTGATGAAATCTTCACTCAAGGGCTTACCTCTTCATTTCATGACCCAGAGACCCGCCTGCTTTCAATAGCAGCTGGCATACCACGGCTTCAACACCAAAGTATCGATCTTACACAACTCAGGGCGAACGATATAGAAAGAATAGTCTACGATGCTAATGCGTTGGATTTCCTTCTGTCCACTTGGGGTAAAGGGCTCCCAACTGCTTGGTCTTACGCCACTGCACTGAATATCAACAGTGATGCATGCTCAGAATACTCTCCGCAAAGCGTCCACAGATATGCCCACTTTTACACGGCTCGCGTATGGAACTTTTGCCGTGTCTCGCAGCTTATCCTTCTTTCAATTCAACTTCGCGCATCCTCTATCCTAACTGCATCATTAGATACCAGCCAGATCAGAAAGCGAATGGCTGCATTGGTGGATGATATATGCGCAACTGTGCCTTATCTTCTGGGCAAGGATCTCTGCAAGATAAACCACCATTTCGTCACCAGCCACCGAACGCCGGACGCCTCTTTGCTGACCTCAGGTTCTACTGTTAAGAAAGTTGGGAATGTACAAAATGGGAAGTTTTCTCTCGTCTGGCCTTTATATGTCGCTTGCAGTGCTTCGGAAGTACCACAGGGACAAAGGAATTGGATACGCAAGCAGCTTCAATATCTTGCACAAGGCGGTGTCCCTATTGCCCAGACGCTCTGCAACACGGAGAGCCAGATACTCCTTGGTAGACCTGAGGTGTTTCGTTTTGACTGCGTATGAAGCTATGGGCTACACTTAAAGGAACGGACGATCTTGAACGCTTAAGATTTAAAAGAACATAAGAGATAGTATGATTGATAGATGCTATACTCGCAGAAGAATGCTAGTACATAGTCATTCGTCATTTAAAAGTCTGCAAATGAAGCGAATTCTTCATCCTTGAGGAGCTTCTCCATTGCTGCTGTCGACAACCCAACAACAACATCCAAACCGCCATCCTTCAATCTGGGCAATATCATCATAGTACCGTCTGAGCCTTCACCTGGTGTACGAACTGCGTCCAGTGTGCCAACAGCATTGCCCCATTGGTGCCCATAAACGCCAAGGTCTGCCCATGAAGACTCAACAACGTCTGGTCCTAAGAAACCATTGAATGACAGCTTGAAGTCGGTAGGGTCTGGTCGCGACTTCAATAGCCCAATAGTTCAAGCAACTCGTCTGGGTCTGTTGAAATCGTTCAAGGACCTTCGTATCGTGGCCGAAGCTTGCTTCAACCCATTGTTCGATATAATAGAAGCCACACTGATTTTCTCAGTAACGCAGCCCATGGAAGCATTGCCCATATAAGAAGGTGGCAGCGGAGGGCTCATTCGACTGCGAACATTCACAGCAAAGCAGAAGCGCGATGTTGAGTCCCTTCCAAGGGGATCACTAAACACTCCGGAATGCATTCGTGCCAAGGTCATGCGCTGCCATGTGAAAGCACAGAGAGCATCATGAGATGAGAATGCCCCTGCCTCTTCTTTGAGCCTCGTAAGAGACTCTGACGAGAAGTGGAAAAGGTGACTCGAGAGGGGAGGCAGCTGGAATCCAGACATGCTTGACAGATCACCCTCCGTAGAGTGAGGAGTAGGCATCAGAACGTACTCAGGAAAAGCAGCCACGTCGACGTTGTCGAGATCGCCTTCCATCAAGGGGCTGCGGTCGTTAGATGGCACATCAAGCGTGGAAAAGGACCCAGAACCACCGCTAGCTACGGCAGTATTGTGTGACCATGTGCTCAGGATAGCGTCCAAGGCCGATGCGTCACATGCAGAGTGATGAACTCCTACCGTTAGCAGAAGGCCAGCTTCGACAAAGTTAGCTTGAGCTGCAAAGACAGGCTGGTCTGGTCCCTGTGGCATGACATCAATCGGGCCGACCTGGGCTGTAGTGAACTCTGCCAAGGGAAAGTTTCTCTCGCGCAATTCTGCATAAGATGGCAGTGTATCGGTAAGATCCTTGTACCTACATAGCGTATCAGTTAGTGAGCGTTTTTATGATTTTTCTATGAAGTTAACACGTACGGGAACCTGAATCCACCTGGCGAGTCGAGAATCTGCACCTTTCGGGCCTTGGGATCTTGTGCTTCTTCTGGACCCTGATCAAGACAATGAAATTAGCAACTATAACACTAAATATTATTTCAATACTTACAATAAGTCCCGATATCCAAGGAATTGAAGTGACAGTGTGAGCTAAGCCCTTCTTTAAGTTCTCATATCTGTTTCCGTCAGTCTTTCGTTTGGCACTATGACATACCCAAGACTTACATCTGCTGCTTTTCCACGCCAGGTTTTGTCGCAAAGCAAAGAATCAAGCGGATTCCATACAGCCTGGGCATATTCATGTCCAAAGGCGTAAGCTTTTGTTTTGCAGAGAGTGGCTGCAGGCCATAATGCTCCAAGGTTACAAGAGAATGATCTTGATCACCCAGAACAGCAGATGTCTCTGACTGGAAATTGAAAGCGGAAGGCATTTTGATGACAGTTAAAGATGAGAGGACGATAGACAAAGAAGGGAAAAACAGGTAGAAAGATGACCCCTTAAGTAGATAATTCGACGACACTATGGTGATTGTTTAAGCTTGTCCATGCAGCTGGGTTTGGAGTTTCTCGATGATGATTGGACAGCTCAGTGTATACTACATTTGGTTAGTATGCTCATTCGCGAGCCGTATCCCTTTCTAATTTGGACCAGGACCAGTAGACACCCTTGGAATCAGCCGCTGTGGGGACTACCAGATCCCATGGGTATTGCTCCCTCAACGCGACAGAGCCGATAACCTCGCATTTCTGAGGTGACTGCTTCTGATTGAATCATTTTCTCTTCAATCAGGGAGCACCGACCATCAATAGAACGTACTAATAAGAGTCCCTACAACGATTCTGTATTAGATGAATATTTAACGTTTAATATGAAACTCTATTGTGTGAGGACTAAGCCCAATCAAGAAATGCCGGCGAGCCAGCCCCTCATTACCCCAGACACAGACCCGAGGCATAAGATGGGCCGACTTCCCTGGACTCCTTAGCCAGTGGAACCCAAACCATTTCAAATTCCGCCATGTCCGCAAACACCCCTGCCACCTGTAGACAGGCTCGGTCGCCCACTGTCGACTCCCAAAGGCTCAAGAAGAGGGAGTCTGACCGCAAGGCCCAGCGCGTCTCGCGCGAGAGGACCAAGAGTCGCATTGCATATCTCGAGGACCTTGTACAGAAGCTGAGTAGCGGAGATGATCACGATAAAACCTTGTCCTTGATGGCTCAGCTGTCCGAGGTGACCAAACAGCGTGACTCCCTGGTTCGCTTTCTCGATTCTACGTCTCTGTCCTTTACTAGGCGCCTCTCCGAAGCTAAAAAGTGGGAGAGTAGCACTACACCCCAAGAACAACCTCAAGAAAAGCAAACAAGCGTGTCGGGTTCTGTCTGCAGGGAATCTCCGGCATTGCTGCCGGACTTGCTGGAGACACCTCCGGCTGGCAATGAGCTTAGTTTGTTTTCGCCCGACTTCACCGGGATCCTCCCGGGTGATATGGCATTGGAAGGCGGTCAGGCCTGTATGAATCTTGACTCTGCAACGTACAGTGCATCGTATGGTCACGCCGCCGATGAGAAGACTTCAGCAACGTCGTCGCCCTGCGATTGCACTTCTTCAGAGACAAGGCGCCTCTCGGACGGTTCGGTAGTCAGCCGTAATATATGGCAAGCGGGCAATCAGGTCTTGAAAGGACCCCCTGGTAACCTATCAACCTCGATGCTTGATTTAGAGTACGAAGCTAGCGAAGACATTCCAGTACGCGTTGTACTTTATGGTTGGGACCATCTGGAGAAATCAGGGAGGATGACACCACTTTGGAGGAGGATTCGGCACCTCGATGAGATTTGCTTTTCTGCTTGCGGCCAGGTCGAGCGTCTTGCCGTGATCCACATGGTTCACCGGTACATGCGCGCCTACGCTAACCCAACATCGGCCAATATCAGTACCATTCTACCACGATGGTATATGAAATCGTGAGTCTTTGTGTCTCTTTCAGCTTAAATTGCTTCTTGACTAACTGGCCTACTCAAGTACGTCATCACAGGATGTCTCTGGCCATCCAGCTGTTGACTACTTTGCCTGGTAAGATCGAATTACCCTTCGTTAAACCCATCTTCGAGAGCTTACGTCTCTTAACAGGCCGTCTTTTCGGCAGCAATTTTCGCGATACCCGCATCGATACTGTAGCAACTTGTTCTGGCACATGTTCAAAGAACATCTTCGTATCACTTGGCCATACGAGTTCCGCGATGTGTATTCCCTCAACGTAGGGCTGGGCAGGTATGGCCTTTCATCCTTATTCAGGGATACGATCTCCAATCTCGGCTGCTGGACCATGCATTCCGATTTCTTCTATCATTTTCCTGCACTCGTACATGACGTGCCCAAGTCTCCGCAAACCAGTTTGCCTGTCACAGTTCATCCTTTGCCCCTTCAGACCAACTCATTAGGTTACCTATCTCGAAGCCGAACTCCATCTCATGACCACAGCAGGTTCACGGAGGGCACGATCTCTGTCCCTTCACAAGGTGGCGAGGATGATCAAAGGTGGAGCTACGATGCTACTGTTGGGGAGTATAACTGGGATTTGGATAACATTTAAACTCATAATTATAAAATGGTGTTCGACTCATCCTCCAAATTAACTGACCCGTGCTTCAAAAACCATTTCCAACTTGGGGCAGAGAAGTGTGAACCCGTCTGCTAGCCCTTCTTGGAACGCCTCAACTGTTTGGTTGGGTGCAAGGCGAATATCAAACTTGGAAACAATTTGGGTCAGAACATGCCGAACTTCAAGAAGCCCAAGCTGCTTCCCAGCACAGGAATAACGGCCTTCGAATAATGTTAGAGAATCTATGATCCGGTCAGGTAGGTGCCGGACTTACCGATTGAGAAAGGGGCAAATGCTGAAGCATCTCGGACAAGGTCGGGTTGTGTTGTCCACCGCTCAGGAATGAAGTCGTTGGGTCGCACAAAGCATCGTTCGTCTATTCTGGTCAGTTATATCTTTAGGCATTTTGGGGCACAGCTTACCCCGGTTCAATGTATATGTCGGTGTCTGAATAATCGTGTTCCCCGGGATAAATGTTCCGTCGATTTGCAGACCCTGCGGGGGTGTGATTCTCTGCAGGCCTGATGGAATAGCTGGGTACAGCCGCATAGTCTCATCGATGATAGCTTGAAGGTATTTGAGTTTGGCAAGAGCACTGTGGCTATGAGGCGATTCCCCTTGTTTCATGAACTCGTCGACTTCATTCTGTAACTTCTGATAGACCTGAGGATGGCGGGCCAGCTCAAACAGGGCACATGTCATGGTCGTGGAAGTAGTGTCGCTATGCAAATAAATCAGTCAACTATTATCATAGCCGAATTTAAAGTCATACCTCCCTGCAACCACAATAAGGTGGGCATCACCCAAGAGGTTGAGATCGTCTTGCTTGGTATGGACTGATTGTTCTTTGTAGGCACCAAGGAGCCAAGAGAACAAGTCTGGGATGTGCGGCTCGTTCTGCCATCTAGTTAGAAGAGACAGGACGGATACGAATTGGCAGTAGCCCTACCTTGGTCCTCTGGTTCACATGTTTTCGTAGCCATTTTAGGAACTGTACAATCTGGCGATTCAGGATAGGTATATCCTTCACAAGCAAATAGAGCCAAGAGGCTCGGCCAATCGGGCTGCCCCATAGAGTAGACATCTGTGTCAGCTCCATGTAGTAATGCTTGACACCATCATTCAGCATATTGAAGCTCTTGCCAAATGCGAGGTCGCCCATGACATCGAAACCATAAAAGCCGCACCAGTCCGTGATATCGACAGGCTTACCGCATCTCTGTTGCAACTGATTCATCAACAAACCCGTGTATTTCTCGATCCTTGGCTCGTAATCTCGCATGGCTTTTGGAATAGTTAGCCTTGCTTTCTAATAATTAAGAGATGAACTTTTCTATACCTTTAGCATTAAGGCCTCTATCCCATACCTTTCTTCGGAGTGTATGCTCCTGCCTATCCCTTGTTGCATGCAGAGATATAGTAGGCACAAAAACATTATACCAAGGACCCTTTTGACAAGGAGATGAATTTTGGTAGATTGTGGCCACGGCACTTGGTGATGCAACCGAAATCTCAGATGGACCTTTGACGTGGTTAGTGTTGGGTCGATATGGGGCAGAGAGGTAAGGAAATAAGTCAGTACCCAGCCTGATGAAATCGCCGTAGGTCTTATGTAGTTTCTGCACTTCCGAAAACATATGAAACTTCTTCATGGACATCGATATCGCGCACAAAGCAGACAGGGGAGCAAAAGTTGGACCAGGGAATCGGCGCAAGGGGTGAAAGAAAAATCTGTAGATAACCATGCTGCCATATAGCCCTGCTATGAAGGCTGCCAGGAGCTCAGAAGCAATGTACCAGGCATCGAGAAGGCTTCGGCGTTCCAGATCACCATGATAAGCCAAAAGGCCAAAGAGCGTTGCATAGATAAGACTAAAGGAAGCAATGATGCGATGAACGGCAACGTCCCACTCGCCAATCCGAAATATAGCGAGGTGGGTGGCGACGCCACATAAAGCTACACAACAGAGTGCAGAAAGGCTGTCAAGTTGTATATTGGAAAGAGAAATCATGATGAAGATCGGGGGTTGGCAGTCCAAAGAGAGTGAGTGCTATTGTTATCACGCACCGACTTAAATAATATAGACTGTCTCTATACTATGACTATTTAACTATACGCAGTATGCTGACATCTGACATATTGACTCAGGGACAAGATCATTACCCCGCACGATCTACAAAGGCAATTGCTCACTTATGCAAGTGTACTATGCAAGACACATGAGACTTTCTTGCCCTACCCCAGACATTTGATGATCCTGAGTCAGTTGGCCCTGAGTAAGCCGGCTGGCTGGGAGAATACACAGAGATCGTTTGAGAGGTAATGTTGCTCCGGAAAGCGGGTGAAATAGAGTCATTGGATTATGGTACCTAGGCTGGGTGATAACGTGACGCCATATTTGAGGTTTATGGTAAAGTTCATATATGTTTAGAAGATAATTCCATAGACCTGACATCGCTCCCATTCTCTCGGTGTGAAATGCTGACCTATTATCAGGTTATCACAACAGCCTGTGCTATTTTACAGAGTTATGCACCAGCAGCTGATATTCACTTCTTCCCAATCCCCTCATCCTTTATTCCATGTATACCGGATACGCTGACTGTCCAGTACTACTACTACAGGTCATTCAATATCTCATCTAGGAGGTCCACTCTGTCTTCACTCCTGTCCGGCTCTTCGTCTTCAATGTCCATGCTGGAGAACGGGTCCCAGTCAAGGCTACATAAGTCAAATAACTCTTGCTCAGACAGCGAGGCCTTGGATCCGTCCATCTCCATTACGAAATCAAGAGAAGCAAGAGAGTGAATACTTTCAAGACCCTCAACAGCGTCGGAAACACTGGATGGGATCCCGAGCTCAGGGCGACAGTATTCTATCATAGCAGACCAGCTACTGCTCGGCATGGAACCGCCTTTCAATTCTTGTGAAGAACACAGAGCTCGTTCCATGACTGACGTACAGTTCAGATATTGGTATGGCTGGTAGGCTATAACGTCTGTCCAGCTTCGTAGGCAGCCCTTCCGCTGACTCACCAGACCACTCTCGACTGAGGTGACAGTTTGGCGAACAAGAAGGCTCAGGGGTTCGATTCCCTCAAATCGTGGCTGATGTGCCTCCAACATTTCAATTAGTATCCGAAGCCTCCTCTGGTTCGCAGTGGTTTGACCACCGAGCCTGGCTTCAAACACATGCATCGCCATTGGGACAGCGGCATAAACAGCCCTAAAACGATAGATCATTATTATCTATTCCGTCTTCACTCACTAAAAGGGTTGCACTCACACGCTGATGGGTAGAAATCGTGCAAGACCAAGTCGGACAGGCTCTGACAGATGGTCGATAAAACGAAAGGTGGAAGAACGAACCTCGTCGATGAGTGCACAGGGAAGAGATTTATTCGAATCACACACACCAACATCAGCGATGAGCTTCTGATGATGGAGTAGCAATTTCGCTGTACTTGAGTCTTGTTAGTTTCCATGGCTTTAGTTAAATTTCCAAGTTAACTTACTAGTATTGTATGTATACAAAGTTCGTGTAGACAATAACAGACGGATGCCGTTGCTGACTTCCGTGACCCAGTGTAAGGAATTCTTCTCCGGTGGCACTGAACCAAGTCGAAAGATCCTCTCTGCATGTAGATAGAATTGCGTGGTCGTCAGCACATACAGTCTCCAGCTGATGTGAAGCATTGCGATGCCGAGCCATAAGCTGAAGCAAGTCTCCTACTGTGTAGCTTAATGCCACCAGTCGACGGAATATTCTGAATAGCTGGACTTTAGTGTGTGGCGTATAAACCAAAGACCCGTTAAACTCGGAGCTGAAGACATCTTCCGCTGGTAGCGGGTATTGCCCAGCGATTTGTACACATCGCCTTTGACCAAGAGAGATACTGCGGTCGCGGAGGATACAACACCACCAGAGCCGCTTCAGTGAGCCTGTGTCAGCCCCACCGATATATTCCGCATGGCTGGCACCAAGGCTTTCGGCGTATTTGATCGCTCGGGTCAACCATACTGAGTTGGGTGTTGGGTGATCGCTGCCCAACGAGACGGGTAAAAATGTGAGCAGCAAAGCTCCCCGCGCTAGGTCGACGGTAGAGGGTTCGATGTCGAAGACATAAAGAAGCTTGCTCAGGTCAGCTATTATCCTCAGTTATTGGGACAGAGTAAAAGTACCTTGGCTCGTTGATAAAACCTAGCAGCGGCAAGGCGAGGACTTTCAAACCCCAGTTCTTTGGTTGCAGATTCAGACACGAACTAAAGCAATGTCAGCAACATCTCCAAAGCGCAGTCAAGTTCACCCACGCTGCAAGCAGCAAAGAGCATTGCCTGAACCAAAAAGAGCGACAGCTTATTCGTTTGCTGTCTGTAATTTTCCCAAAACACAGACTCATCCATCAAGGGGAGCATCGGGTGAACGTGTAAGAAGTATTCTCGAATAAATTCGTCGAGTATAGGTCTGGGCGGGACGCTCAAGCATCCTTGTTGTCGTAAGAAGCCGACATCATCTGGAGGAAGTTTACTTAGGTCTGGGTCATTGATGAAAGCAAGACAGTTTTCTGCCGGCTCCAACTCGCCTTTGGACCCAGCATCAGTCGACTCTATTTGCACGTTATCGAGATGACATGGCGAGGGATTTGAGGAAGAGAATTGGTAGACTCCCAATGACGAGTTGTTGTCAGCTGTAAACATACCATCCTGGAGCCAAATGTTGTCGGGAGTAGTGGTCGTGGAGCCAGCGTTGGTCTTGATCGTGACTCTCGCGTTTTTTGTGTCGAGCCTTCTGCTATCAAAGGAGTAAGCTTCACTGGTGTTATTGATTACCTGCCGGTCGATGGATGACTTACCGCTTCGGCTTCCGGCCCCTGACCTCACAGTGGACCTCATCCAAACGGCAGTTTAGGCAGGGTGAACCTCCAAAGGCTAGGTCGCAGCGGATCTTTCTGGCCCTACAATGGAGGCATGCTTGCTTGGCGCGACGTGTTGGCATACCGAGGTTGATGAAGCGCATCGGGAACCTTTTTCAACAGATCCACAACAGGTAACTGAGTTTACAGTTGTTGAGAGATGTGAGAAGCTGAGACTACAGCCGGGAACTGAACAGCTTGTGTTTCCCCAGATCACATTACCCCATACCCCACAATCAGCTAATGCATCTTGACTCAGGAAACGCTGCCTCAGCGTTTTCCCCAGAATACGGGTCTTACCAGGTGCGCACAGGACGCACTGACCCTCGGAGATGACATTAGTCAGAATTTTATGACGCAGGCTATTTCTGGGGGTTGCGATGTTAGCCGAAGATCAGCCGAAAGATTAGATTAGACCTTAGCCCTTCCTGTTTTTCACACTGGGTTTGTTTTAGATGCTTGCTATACAACTTATTTTTCCGTCCATTGCACTCAAGACAGCAGCAGTAGTAGGAACAAGATCCCAATTAAAACAGCATATATATAATTTTTTTATTATTTTATTTTCAGACATTACTAGTATTATAACAAGCTTCCTTGAACTGATGAGAATAATTTGTTTAGGTAACTATGCTGCGCCGTGAAGCGCGTTACCCTGCACTCCTGGGTCGTTCTTCTACCAATCACAGCGGCTCCTGCGACTGACCACAAAACGGAAATAGACGCAGCCTAGGCCAAGCGGGACACCGATTGCTTAGGCTCTCAACTCAGAGAATATACAGGCCAGACTGACCCAAAATATTTGACTTTACATAAACACCAAGAGACAGATTGGGCAGCTGGAACTTTTGCCGATAAATACATCAGGCGCCTCGGCCGAAGCAGTGGAGTTGCATAATGATAGACATTTGCCTGCCGTTTTGGGTGACCGACTAAACCAAGGTGCCCAACCAATGAGATGCTGCTGAATAACCACGCGCTGATTGGTATTCACAAGTAAAGATCAAATCGCAACAGACCTCGTGCATATGGCCTCGGAGCACATTCTTAATCAGGATCCTCACAGAAGCTAAGGTATCCAGTCGGCTATGCGGCACAATTATCTGAAATGCAGACAAGGAGAATAAGTATAAATTCCAAGATGAAGGACCTTAGTTGCGTCAATGGCGACCGTTCGCATTGGCAAGTTTGAGTGGAAGACTTCAGATTGATTTGACGACAAGGCGACATCATCTCAAGATATGATTGCTGGTCTATTTCTTTTTGCGGCCGGCGCTCTAGCCAAGGTCAGCTTCCCGCCTATCCCATCCGATCTCTCAACTCCGGTACAACAAAGACTGTCGCTGGATGGACCAAACAGTAAGTTCAACTTCAAAGTACAAGTTTTATCACTCAACTCTGTTAGGTGTAACTATTGGCTGGAATACCTATGCCAAGCAATCTAAACCTTGCGTGCAGTATGGCTTGTCAAAAGACAAGCTTGAAAAGCAAGCATGCTCGGATATATCATTGACATATCCGACTTCTCGCACCTGGGCCAACGCCGTGACTATTGACAATCTGTCCCCAGCAACGAAATACTACTACAAGATTGTGTCTAAAAGTTCGGTTGTTGACCAGTTCCTCAGCCCTCGGGCAGCTGGAGACACAACCCCATTCGCCATCAACGCCATCATTGACCTTGGTGTGTACGGAGAGGATGGTTTCACTATCAAGATGGATCAAACTAAACGAGATGTTATCCCCAACGTTCAGCCTGCTTTGAACCACACGACCATCGGTCGTCTTGCAACGACAGCCGATGACTACGAATTTATCATCCATCCTGGAGATCTCGCATACGCTGACGATTGGTTCCTGAAACCCAAGAATCTGCTTCACGGCGAGGAGGCCTATCAGGCCATTCTCGAGACATTCTACAATCAGTTGGCCCCTATCTCTGGTCGAAAGCCTTACATGGTCAGCCCAGGAAACCATGAAGCAGCGTGTGAAGAGATCCCCATCCTCAACAATCTCTGTCCTGAGGGCCAGAAAAACTTCACCGATTTCATGTATAGATTCGGCCAAGTGATGCCTCTCGCCTTTCCTTCGACCTCTTCTAGTGACGCGGCAAGAGTGAGCGCAAACAAGGCTAAGCAACTGGCAAACCCGCCATTCTGGTTCTCCTTCGAATACGGCATGGCACATGTCGTCATGATTGATACTGAAACCGACTTCCCCAATGCACCAGACGCACCAGGTGGCTCAGCAAACCTGAATAGCGGACCCTTTGGCAGTCCCAATCAGCAAATCCAATTTCTTGAAGCCGATCTTGCATCAGTTGACCGTACAGTCACACCCTGGGTCATTGTTGCGGGTCACCGCCCTTGGTACACTACTGGCGATGAAGGTTGCAAGCCTTGCCAACAGGCATTTGAAGGGTTGTTCTACAAGTATGGCGTCGACTTGGCTGTCTTTGGGCACGTACATAACTCACAGCGCTTCTACCCCATCTACAACGGGACTGTTGATGCTGCGGGAATGAAAGACCCCAAGGCGCCTATGTACATTGTGTCTGGAGGTACAGGAAACATCGAGGGACTGAGTGCTGTGGGGAAGAATGCTACTGGCAACGCATTTGCGTATGCGGATGATTTTAGTTACGCGACTATTCGGTTCCAGGATGCCCAGAACTTACAAGTCGACTTCTTTCAGTCATCGACAGGGAAACTGCTGGATCAGTCCAAGCTTTTCAAGTCCCACAACAAACAATTTGTGAGGCAGAACTAGAGAAAAAGCGGAAATGTTATTGCGTTTGACACCTTTCTTAAGTAGCATGATTTCTATAGTCCCTTGTTGAAAGTCCGGGACAGATACTTTAAGATGGACGACAGGACAATTGAAATTTATGCCCTTATCGCGGTACATAGTCATCCACTTTCCTCCCCCTCTTCCTAAGGCCTTCCAGTGAGACTCTTGGATCAAAATTGGTCCAGCGATCTTCTGTAGCAATGTACCAGAACGGGGTACCATTATCTCTCCAGCGTAGTTCCCATCCCTCTGAGATCGGGATGCCATTCAGTCGTGGGTCTATATGATGTCGCTTTCCATCTGGATCCTCAAGGATAGGCTTTTCACCACGTTTGGGATAGCTCAGGCGCCAACCGTTGGGCAACTCGCCGAGAATAGCTTCGCCGCCCAAGAGTGATGGGTGAACACATGGCCCTCTGAGTTTGAACTCGTCATCTTCTATCGACCGAAGCACCATAGGCAGATGGCAGCCAAGAAAGATAACGACTGGGTCGTCAGGCTGGCAGCCTCGAGGACCTAGTACGATGTAACCCATCTTGGTTAGATATATAGAGCGATTGTGCATGTAGTAAGTCAAGTGTGCAAGTTGACCACCAAGCGTCTTGCTATGGGCGCTGATTTGCTCAGCCAACTGCTCCTGCATCTTGTTGATGAAAGGTAGGTCGGTGGATGAAGAAGTCGCTTACATGTAACATGAGGAAGAACTGCTGAACCTTTTGGAAATCCCAAGTCTCTGGTTCTGGGCCCAGATAGCGTCGTGCTGCGTCTAATACAGTGGCCTGGAGCTCGGCTTGTGAGTTTTGACTGTCCTGGGGCCCGACTAGCTCCGTAATGTACTCGCAGCGTATACCTTGCAGTAACAGTTGCTCTTTGGTGAACGCATGTCCATTCTCGGCAGAACAAAGAGCAGCTCGACCGTAAGTTATGGGCCGCTGGAGCTGTATCCGCTCCAAGTCAGGGATCCATGTTGGCTCAGACGCCGGACAGCGACATCAACTTGAGATCCTGGTGATACGTCGACGCTCGAACCAAAGCATCGCGATGGACATCCTTGACGTCCTTTTCACCAATCAACCACATTTTCGCTGGTGAAGCCACCCTCTGCGAGACCCAATAGGGCGAAGACTCTAACCCTCCGCGCCGTTACCTCGCAGGCGTGTGTGTAAGCTACGAGAGAGAAAAAGCCCTTCAAGTGTCGAAGGGGTGAAAAGCTGCGTGCATTGGAGAATTCGACCATGGTATGGATGTCTACCGTGCCAGCTAATGCCTCTCTTTTTGAGGTAATCATTTCGATAGCGCTCCTAAAGTGCAGCCAAGGCATGCTATCGTCTCCTACCAGGATAATCGTGTCTTTGCTCGCCAGTAGGATTCCTTGACGTACCCAGAGTCGGCGGAACCAGGACCGCGATATCAAGGATATCAAGGCCTTCCGTTGGTGGTCAGAGAACGGCATTGGCTTGGACCAGTCGTGTGAGTTGTCCGGGTATCTTCTCATGATAAAGTCATACTTGTCTGGTTTAAATGTTATTCGGTTATCCAAGATGTCATTCTCTTTGTTGATAAAGTTAACGCAGTTGGCTAGTTCTTCCAGTATAGCGATAGCGATAGGTCTGTGCTTGTCTGCAGGGCCAAGCCAGGCAATAACACGCTGAGCGTGCTTGTATATTTCGCGCATTCGCAACACCTGCGCGGCGCGTTCATCCAGATCCTTTTGATTGATACAGATAGAATCGGCCCAGAGGATCTGGTTGTTGCTTTGGTGACGGATCTTTCGCAACGCCGAGGCAAGATTGCGACCGATGGCGAGCGTCCCCAAAGACTCCTTGTCGCAAGTGTATGATATATCATGACCAATCGGTCTTGGGTGCCTGAGATCTACGTAGTCTGGATCTGACTGGTCACCCCAAATGTACGACATTGCATCGTACCGTGTGACGTGATCGCCTGGCATATGCTTCACAACGACGAGAGCGCCCGAGAGAGTGTCTCTTTCTTGAGCTGCTGCATCCAGCACCAACACCCTGATCTCATTCTCCTGCAAACTGTTGTATTTGAAGTTGCCGGTGACCATCTTGAGTCTACGCGCTGAAACAAATGAAGATAAGTACCAACTATTAACGAAATGAGGTATCTATGTAATATTTAAGGCCGAACTAAAGCTCTGCACGTGCCCCACAATATTCATCTTTATCAGGGGACAGCCCGTTGTGGGCTTAAAATGTCAGAGCCTCAAACCGCATCGCATCCCGAATACGCGTATATTACAAACACTTCAGATCTACAGGTTATTTCTGTAATCTGTGAACCCTCCAAGAAGTCAAGAGTGCTGAATCTATGCTACGAATCAGTAGACCTAATATCACTAATATAATAAAAGACTATCGCTCATGCATAGGATAAATAAGTAAAACTTAACGCGGAAAAAACTATTTTCTTCTTCTTTATCTTCTTATCTCTTGCTTTCCGGTCTTCTGTATCTTTGCCCGGTAGGACGGCAAGATATACATCATGCATTCCCTAGCATAAGTAAGCATTCTTTGCAGTCGACACAAGCTTACCGTGTTCTATTCGGCACTGTGTTTGCTATAACGCAGAGTTTCTCAGGTGTATGTTATGCTCTGACCTAACTACGTTCTAGATTGTAGCACGAGCGGGTTATGTCCGTAACCTGCATTGGCGTTGGTTTAGAATGACCGAAGTTCCGAAACGCCGACCCCAAGTCTCCCCACGCTAGATAAGCCAAGTTTAAACTTTCTGGGGTAAACGCGGGGAAGTCAGGGTCTAGCTACTGGATAACAAGTTCCTGCGAATCACTGTGACATCCTCGACGCCTGGTTGGACTGTTGACAGTCTGTTCAGAGTTACTGAGCCCCAGCACGCAGCCATCTTGATTCACCTATAAAGCAGTCTGACCCTGCGGCAATAGTGATGGGCACACAATCTCCTTCATCAATCGCATCTACTAGCAAGTATATCAAGAAGGTGACCAGCAATCAACAGGAGAAAGAATGGCTGTACAACGCACGACATCCCACGACAGCTCTACGGAGAAAGAATATGCCACCCATGTCGAGGGAGAGGCAGATATGGAAGAGTATGTCTCCCTCTTTCCCCTCTTGGCCAACAAAAGCCTCGAGGAACGTCAGCAGATCGAAACGAAGCTCAAGCGAAAACTTGATTGGGCTTTCTTGCCGGTTGTGACGCTCATGTTGCTGATGGGCTACCTCGACCGCATCAACGTGGCAAATGCTCGGTTGGCCGGTATGCAGGATGACCTGCACATGTCTGACACCATGTGGTCTGCTGGAATCTCGCTGTTCTATGTTGGTTACATCGTCACTCAGCTTCCTGCCACTGTCTACCTCGCCAAAGGCCTGCCGCGATGGCAGATGCCCGCCTATGTCATTGCATGGTCTGTTATCACAGCATGCATGGCCGCAATGACTTCCGGATGGTCGTTCTTGGTATGCCGCTTCATGGTCGGCGTGGCTGAGGGCCCTTTCCTTCCCATGGTCAGCTTGATGACCTCCTCATGGTACACAAAGGAGGAGGCCCCTCTGAGAATGGCCATCTGGCATGCGGGCAATATCGCTTCCAACATCTTCTCTGGGCTGCTTGCTGCTGGTATTTTGGAGAACATGAACGGTCTTGCCGGCATGCGTGCGTGGCAGTGGTTTGTCATCATTGAGGGTAAGTCAGCCCTAGCTTTGGCCGTGAAGATGTATGGATCCCTCTGACTCTCCCAGGTATCGTCGGACTGTTCGTCGCTATCATGGGATTCTGGTGCATCCCCAACTTCCCTCACAACACGGGAACGTACTTCATGACCGCCGAGATGTCAGAGATGGCCCAATATCGAATGGTCGTCTCGGCAGGTGGGCGGTCGGAGGATGACGAAGGTGGTGCTTGGGAAGGAGTCAAGCTTGCCTGCAAAGACCCATTCACCTGGATTTATACGGTGCTTCACTTTGGCCTCATTGTCGCCCTTTCATTCAAGGATTTCTTCCCATCAGTAAGTCATGCCCGCAAGTCACTGCAAATCCCCAAGATGTCTGACCAGTCTAGATCGTGAAAACTCTCGGTTACTCGAACCTAATGACCTATCTCATCCAAGCTCCGCCGTACATCTTCGCCTACCTCGCCACTTGTGTAATCTCCTGGTCCTGGGGAAGACACATGGAGCATTGCTGGCATATAATTGGAAGCACAGTTGCATGCATCGTCGGCGTTGTCATCATGATCTCCACCCTAAATGCAGGTGCCCGATACTTTGGCATGTTCCTTTTGTGTGCAGGACCTTTTGTTGGCTTGAATGTACGTACCGAATGTCTCCAATTGGGTATAGTTTGATCCATGCTAACGAGAGCAGATTCACATACCTTGGGAAACAACTAACGTGGCTCGCCCTCGCACAAAGCGTGGTGCTCTGGTTGCCATTACGAACTGCATCGCGTCAGTCTCTCACTGGTTCACGCCATACTTCTTCGTAAGTCTCTCACCCTCGGTGTCCCAGATTCCTGCTGACCAGCCAAGCTTCGCTCCCAAGAACCCCGCTATCAGAATGGTGGCATTTTGATCATTGCAGGCTGTGTCATGGGCATTGCCGGTTGCCTTGTTTGCAAATGGTATGTCAAGAGACTCAACAAGAAAATGGATGAACACGAAGCGGCCAACAACCTGCCAAAGAGGTGGCGGTATGTTGAGTAAGCCATGGGGATTGTGATGGGGACAATTGTGTTGTTACTAGTTTTGTTCTAGTTTTGAGACGTGGCGGTTGTGGAGTCGACTGTAATGATTTATGCAAGAGTTATGCTTCACGAGATCAATTTCATAAATACTGTTGCCGAGATCTATTAACTACTCGCCGCAAAGTGCTACGCAAGGCAACCAGATGTGTTTGCTGGGATAGGTTAGTATTAAGAACAAACCCCACACAGATCGTGTGAAGTCATTGCATAAATCAACAGCATCAATATTATACAGCTACAGAAAGAAACACATTTACCTTATCTTCCACGCCAAGTCTTCCGCCTGTAGCCCCTACCCTATTCCACTAATAAAGATCTGTCAATAATACTGTTAGTTGTAACTGGCTCGTAGACAATGTTTTAGGTTTGAGCTGACCAGATTGGGATTCAGGCATATTGGCAAAATTCTTTGACCTGAGGGTGCTGATATGGAATATCGGTAAGTCGGCGAAAGACCGACTCAGTCACTGAGGATCGAGACCCGTCGCGGCTTGTCATCCCCGCATTCCCTGACTCGCCCCATTCTGCGCTTTTCTGTTTTTGGATAGGCTTGGTCGGCATTTCGGTCTTTCAAGACCATCTCCTTCCTCGCGAGGATTTTGCCCGCCGGCACAATCCTCGCCTTGTCAACGAACGCCGATCGAGAATGCTTGCCTGTACACTCTGCCACAATCGCAAGGTCAGTAGCTGAGTCCAGTCCCGAGCTCAAACAAACCCTAACCCAGGTCTGCTGACTTCCTCCAGGTCCGCTGCGAAGTGGACGCCGAATCAAACACTTGCATAACATGCAAGGCTGCGGGAGTAGAGTGCATGTAGGCTACCATGGTCCAAGCCCGTCAGACGTAGGCTTACCTGATGCTTCAGTCCGCGCACTAGAAAGCGTCGTCGTGGGGGAGCTGCTCCCATGACTCAACAGCTCAGCAACAATGAAAGCCACAATTACAGCAATCAACAAACTCAGCACGTTTCGCAGTCATCTGGGGCAGGCATAGTAATGCCGATGGAGCATGCCTCATATCAGACCCCATCTACGGTAAGTCACGCGTGCTCTGTTATCTCCTTTGCCTTGATCAAGGTTACTTGTGTATTGCACTGAAGTTGCGCATCTTGGCCTTCGAGTATGGATGACAAGTCCAGATCTCTATGCTATGACATGCCCAATGAACAAGCCCGGGCCTCGTTATCTTTTATGACCTGTATGAACTTCCCGAATAGCTTCGTACTACAATGATTTCTGGTTCCTCATCATCCCTTTCCCAAGGATTCTTGACCTAATCAATGCTGACATGCAACTGCAAGACCCAATCGACAACGTATATAGGTAGAGGCCATTATGTCACAGATGACGATGAGATAGATGAGACGAGTGCTCGTGCCTTTGCGCCAGCAAAGATAAAGGTCGGACCTCATGCAAGCACTCAAAGGGAAACGTTAGTTCTGTGGAAAGCTCTAGATATACCTCCTCTTGCAGCCCGTCAAAGCCTGCTGAGTGCATTCTTAGACTACTGCAACTTATGGACGCCTGTTCTGGAACAAAAAGATATCCATGAGCTTTCGCATTTCGAACAAGAACCAACTTCATTGCTGCTGGCACAATCATTATGGCTGGCCGGTAGTCGAGTCACAAGTTCACCTTCTGTGGTTGCCTTCGCATCTTCAGACGACTTTTATCACAGAGCCAAAACAGTCTTCTGGTCTGGAGTAGAGACGGATGGGTTGTCTGCCATAAAGGCCTCGCTGATGCTTCAATGGTACAACCCACAGGCCCCTGAGCATATTTCATTTGACAATAGTGGTTTCTGGCTCAAGATCGGGGTCGGAATCGCCCATCAGATTGGCCTACACAGAGAATCTCCTCCAGGACCATCGAGGGCAATACGACGAAGGCTGTGGTGAAGTTTGGTGGTAAGTTGAAACGCGTACACTCGGCCAAGTTGGCTCATGCTGACTGAGAATTATACAGGTTCGAGATTCACTCATCTCCGTCGCTCATGGCCGACCGCGAGTCATCAATCTCGATGACAGCGATGTGCAGCCTCCAATACCAAGCGACTTCCCAGACTCGCAGTTCGCGTTTCAGCTGTTCTCGGCCTGGGTCGACATCTGCCAAGTACTTGGAGACATATCATCTTGCTGTATAAGACGACACATGTCACGGACAAAAAGACTCTACATTGAGAGCTCATTGTACCGCTGGGCAACGAGTCTGCCCCAAGATCTCCAAGTTGCTCCCAGCAACCAGTCAACGCATGGCTATCTTGCAACCAGTCAAAACCTACCGGCACGTCAGCTGTATCTACCATATTTCACTAGCTTGATAGTGTTTTCTCGTATGCAGCCTGCGCACTCGGGGGGATCAGCAACTGCGACGTTGGCTGCATCGTTCGTAGCCCGCATTTTTGAGGACTTTCTGGCCAGAGACGAGATCAAAGTCTTAGCACCGATAAGCACTCGGTACTGCCTTATTTCGAGCATGGCGCTTGTCTCGGTCATGCCTAATAAGAGACTGTGGGATGCTGTACAGCCGGATCTGGAGATACTTCAGCTTGCACTTGCGGAGCTATCGAAACGCTGGCGATCAGCGATTGGGGCTTCGAGGGCTCTCCAGAATGCTATCAACAAGAGGCAACAACGTGCCCCAAGTTCTACGGCCCACTTTCGAGTGGACTATAAGGGTTCCCTTGAGTACTTCAAGATGATAGACCTCGGCTATTGCCGTATATGGAGCACTATAAGCCAACAGATGTCCTCTGGCTCCAGTCCGATGGCTGCACAAGAGCAAATTCCAGAGCCTGTACCGCTCCCCGGCAGCAATGCGTTGGCGACCGACACGTTCATGGACCCCGGGGAAGCCCTGGATATGGGGGCATTTCAATTTGAGCATGTGTAGAATTGGATTCTTAATGATGGCTTTTTATTCGAACCGTAAATTGTGTTATTCGACACTTGCACTAGACTTCAGTCACAGCTTCAGGCTCACAGCTTATGTTTCTTCTGCCCCTTCCTCAGTTTCTCAAACTCCTGCTGCGGAATTCCTTGGACGTTTCTCTCGAGAGCTCCAAACACTTCATCAACATTCTGAGCATCCAGCTCCCGTCTTGATAGATTTCTAATCATCTTCTTGATCTGCAACATACTTGATGCATTCAGACCATCATGGAACCTTTCCTTGACTTCTTTGAGTACCTCGCCCCGGAACGACTCGGCGGGGCAATCAAATATTTGGTTTACGAATCCTGCCTCAAGTAATTCCTTGCTAGTTATCCGCTTCGCCAGAATGAGGGCTTCGTTTGCTTTGGAGATGCCCAGGCGCTCTGCGAAAGCTATCGACGACACGCCTTCGCTTATCAAGCCCAAGCTAGCGAACGGCGTCAAGAGATAGGTTTCTCGTGTGCAGTAAATGAAATCGGCGAAAGCAATCAGCGCAGCAGCCATGCCGACTACAGGACCGTTGAGGGCTACTACCAAGATCTTGGGATGGGTATAGAATGCCCGCGCAAGATTCATGTTGCTGGCTACGGTGACCGTCAGGTTATGACGATACAAATCTGTACCCTCGGGTACCTGCCTAGAGACAGACACGTCGGCACCGCTGTACACATACGTCAGTCTCAGTAACAATAGATAAGATAGGTAGAGAAGCTCCTCACGCTGAAAAGAATCTCCCGTTGCCTGTCAACACAGTGGCCACAACTTCATCGTGATTGGCAACCTCCTGGAGTGTGCGCGCCAGCTGGTAGAATTCATCTTTGGTCAAAGCGTTGAGCTTGTTGGGTTTGTTGAGTACTATAACCGCGACGGGGCCATTGTACTCAACCTCGATGACTGCCATTCTTTCGATTGACTAAGTTAGATAGGTAGATAGATGCAGGTGTTGCGTGCTGTCGCTAGCTGAATCTTCTGTGGCGAGCTGTTAAATGGAACCGAACGACACGGGCTACACACTTGCCCGGCCCTTCACTCCAGCGAGTAGCCGACGGACGGACACTCCAGGGGAAGCAGAGTCCGCCAAGTAGTCAACTGACTCAACTCACCATGACCCCTCTCACCACCGAGACACCGCTTAGTCTCCGTAACAGGACCCCACTCGGAGTTTCGGTCCTTGCCCTGCAAGGTCGGTATGTCTAAACGCCGGATTTGGGGAAACATGCTTGAGTGAGTGAGGCAGCCAGATGCTACATACTACGCAGAAAACGCGCTCTAAATAGGTCCGGTGTTCAGAGGTCAGAATGTGTTTGTTGGTATTCTCTCATACCAAAGACAATGATTGATCCTCTCAACATGGCTCTGACTCCCACTACTATCACCAGCACTTTTGCGGACTTGGACCGGACGCAGATCGTGCCGTCGCATCAAGGTCCACATGTATTGCCAAACGATCCCTTGTTCACCAGGCTACTGCGGCACGCCCATCGAGACCACGTCGCCATTGTAGACCAGGTTCTTGGAGTGTCCAAGACGTATGGGGAGCTGCTCGATGCTGTTCTATGGTACAGGGAGGTTGTACGAGCAGCGTTGGCATCCGAGGTGCAGCACCAGCTGAGTAGCGGCAGTGAGGTGTATTTCGGAGTGCTAGCTGCAGGTGGCTATGAGTTTACTGTAGCCGTGCTGACGGTGCTGGCGCTCGGAGGAGCAGTCGTGCCTATGTGTATGTATATTCTTCCATGCCACGCCATCCGCCGACCAAGGAGTGAGTGACTGACTCATATCATCGTCATAGTCCCCACGGCTCCGGCAGACGAGATCTTCTACTACGCCACAAAGTCACAGCAGGTGGCCATTCTTTCCAGCTCAGCGACGACCCAGCTTGCAAAAGAGTCAGCGCAGCGCTGTGGCATTCTGCACCTTGACATTTTACCCAACCTACCTCGCACGACCCGCTTGAAGCCGTTCAACATTTCGTTATCATCCAACTCACCACGAGACCCCAGCGCACCCGGCGTAGTTATCTTCACTTCTGGCACAACCGGCAAGCCCAAGGGCGTAGTGCTGCGACGGACCTATACACATGAGGGCGCTATCACTGTCGGCGACAGCTACGGCATCACTCACACAGACGTTCTTCTCCACACGCTTCCCGTCCATCACACCACTGGTCTGGGTACTTCGTTCTTCCCCTTCCTCAACGCAGGAGCCTGTATTGAGTTCCATGAGAAGTTCGACGCTGGCACCGTGCTCCAGCGCTGGCTGCAGGGTGGCCTGACCATCTTCTCTGCTGTACCTACGATTTACATGCGTCTCAAGTGGTTCATCGAACAGCTCCCGACACATGAGCAGATGCCTTATAAGCAGGCAGCACGCCAATTCCGTGCATTTCTATGTGGATCTAGCGCTCTGCAGGAGCACGTACAGGATTTCTGGACCGCCACAAGGGGCCAGCCAATCCTTATCCGCTACGGCGCTACCGAGATTCCTGGCTGCATTCGTGTGCCTCTCGAATTTCGGGACATTCCCAAGGGAAGCGTAGGCCAGCCTTTGCCAGGAGTAGAGATTAACATCTCTCCTGAAGGTGAGTTGTTGGTCAAGACGCCTAATATGTTCGCCAAGTGAGTATTATGTTTATCTCGAGAGTCTTGTTCCGTATCACCGATGTACTTGCCGCTGACGAATAACAAAGGTACCTCATGGAACCGGAAACAACCAAGAACGCACTTGATGCTGATGGCTGGTACAAGACGGGTGACATCGCACGACGTGAGGGGAACTTCTACTTCATCGAGGGCCGCGCCTCAGTGGACATCATCAAGTCTGGTGGTTACAAAATCTCAGCGCTGGATGTTGAGCGCGCGTGTTTGACACTGCCATACGTGAACGAGGCCATGGTAGTGGGTGTAGAGGACGACGAGTTTGGGCAGCGGGTTGCTGCGGTGCTGGCTATGAAGAACAAAAATGCATCGGATATCACCCTTGACACAGTCAGGAATACTCTAAGGGATCAGCTGGCCGGGTATAAGCTCCCCACTGTGCTGAGGGTGATGGAAGGGGAGATCCCCAAAGGTGCTACAGGCAAGGTACAGAAGAAGATACTGGGACCGAAACTCATTCCGACTCCCGGATACGAGGAGATACCTCAGGTTCAAGTGTGGAAGAAGAAGCAGCAAAGGCCGCTACAGGCAAGACTGTGAAATTGCAGTAACATTTAAGATAAGCTTGGAGTTAGCTCTTTGTGGTATTTGAGTCGATACTAAAACTGCCTATATAAACTGCAATTCAGAACTTACCCTAGCAATAACACAAGGACTTGCGAGGATCCTTGAAAGCTAAATCTAATTTGGAGAATCTTTAAAAAAGAAATTTCCTATCCACGGCGTCATTCCGTGGGGAATCGCCGAGAGCCCGGTCAGGATCCCCGCCCCCCATCCTGATCTGGACCCACGCCCGGTCTTCTGCATTACCCAGCCGGTATTATCGGTTTCGGGTGGGCGTATCTTACATCGCTCCGACCCGTTGCAGTTAGTAAACATGATAATAGTAGATACTACACAAGTCATCTACTCCAGGACCTCGGCCTCCTCCAATCACAAAAACCCAATGGGGTAGCACAAAGGACATTACCTACAAAACCAGAGCGCGAGTGAAGCAATAACTATCTCGAGACTCTTCTTGATTAAACCAGTGTATATATGCACAAATCTTGACAGCACCGTTACATATCTTCCAAAACAGCCAGCATGACCACTACGACTTCATTTACGGTCACTAAAGGACCCATTACAATTGAGGCTCTCGATCAAGGCACAGGTCCTGTCATCGTCATTCTTCCCTCGCTGGCCCGTGGAGCAAACGACTACGACACTGTGGCCCCATACATTGTTGAAGCTGGCTACCGTGTTATCCGCCCTCAGCCTCGCGGCATTGGCAAAAGCAATGGTCCCATGGACAAGCTGACGATGCACGACTTCGCCGCCGATGTGGCCATGATCCTAGATCACATCGAGTGCGGCCCGTCTGTTATCGTAGGCCATGCTTGGGGCAGCCAGCCAGCACGCATGCTGACCGCCGACCGTCCAGACCTCGTCCGTGGCGTCGTCATGGCAGCCGCCTCAGCAGGCAAGATCCCCCCTGGCTCGACAGAGAAGCCCTTTAGTCGGCTGCGCACTGAGATTGACGGGTCTGGCGATATGTCCCTCCCCGAGTCTAAGCGTCTCGAGTACCTGCAAACAGCCTTCTTCGGGCCCAATGGCAACCCGCGTCTGTGGCTGGACGGGTGGAACGAAGCCGCGCACAAGGCTCAGGCGCATGCGCGCATCCATACACCTGTCGACGAGTACTTTTCTGCCGGAAAGACTGTTCCGATATTGGATCTACAGGCCGAGCACGACGCCGTTGTCGTAAAAGATGTGATGAAGCCGCATCTGGGCGACCGTGTTGAGGTACAGGTTATCAAGGATGCTGGCCATGCTATGGCGCCAGAACACCCAGAGGCTATGGCCAATGCTATCATAAACTTTGCCAAGAATATCTAGGAGGGACGCAGACAGCGTTTTGTTTACATGTAGACTATTATTTGCTCCCTGGTATTTCTCATTGATTGATACCAAAAGCTTTTGACATCTCAATGAGACATATCAAGCCAACACACTTAAGAATCATGGTGATTTCAAATGTCAAATGTCAAAATTCCATAAGCCATAAAGTTGTGCAAAGGATAAAGACTTTCGTTGCTACATTTCTCATGATCGACGAAATTGAGCACAGCTAGCGGCGGTTGAAAAGTTGCAGCTTGTCCTCACCTACAACCTTGGGATCAGGCAGCCACTGTAAAGCTGGTTCGCTGTTCCGTAGCTTCACCAGATCAGCCCCATTCAATGGATGGATCTTAGACAGTAAAATGCACGCCATTCGACATTGATGGACCCATGATTCTGCCAAGAGTCGCCGAGACTCTGACATGTCTTTCATGGAGCTTCGGCAAATCGATGCGGCGTTTCATTTACCAGGGGGCTTTTCGTTTCGCCGAGGACACACTCGGATGGCACGCACTTTACGGAGTAACCGGCGCCGAGACCGACCCATGAAGTTTTCCATCCTTAGGAAAAGCTCCACCTACGAATGAATCATTAAACGCTCGAGTGATCAAGTGAATGACGGCCTCTGAATCACCTTGAGCATCAGAGCAGAGCTTTAGCATTTTTTTTTCTGCGTGTACGAGTAATCATGTACCAAAATCTTGGGCTCGAGCGACGCGGAGATGTCTTCATCCTCACTCTACAGAAGCCGCCAGAGAACCGCATGACTTCGCAATTCTGCCAAGAGATCATCCGGGCTTTGAACGATGTTCGGAAGGCGCTGGGGCCCGACGCGCCTGGGGCTGTCATCATTCGAGGCAATGATACCAAGTTCTTCTGCACAGTAAGTTCTCCCCCCGCTAAAGGTTATTCATGACGGACACATTGCTTACACATGCATAGGGTCTAGATCTCTATGAACGAGACACAAACCCATATGCCAGCTCGGAGGGATTTTATCCGGTAAGCACCTGCTGTAGTCGCCTATGATAGACTTGGTGAGCCTTCATTAACGTGTCCATTCTTCGGCTGTAACAGCTTGTTGCAACTCTCCTAGACTTTCCATTCCCAACCATTTGTCTTATTACTGGACACACTTTTGGAGGCGCCTCAGTGATGACACTGGCCCACGACTATCGCGTCATGAATGCTACCCGTGGGTACTGGTGCATGCCAGTGGCAGAGCTCGGCCTGCATTTCGATGGGATGGGTGCTCTTCTGAGAGCCAAGCTGCCACCACAGACAGCCAGGAAGGTCATCCTACAGGGCCATAAGTTCACGTCAAGCGAGGCATTGGCGGATGGCATAGTGGACGAGATCACCCCACCGGAAGAGATGCTTGATCGTGCCTTGGACCTTGCTAACAGGGTCAAATCCAAGGCAAAGATGGGGGTCTACGGATTGTTGAGAGGAGAACTGTATGGTGAGGCGCTGAGGGCGTTCCAACAGATCAGTTATGTTCATTCTCGACTCAATTCCCGTCAGGCAAAGGTCAAGCTATAGTGATAGATTGGTACAATGATTGCTTTTTGATCCCAATGAACACAAAGCTCATACACATTGATCATGACTGAAATGTTGTCTTTTTCTCGGACCCTTATAATATCCCTGTCCGGTAGCCAAGCCTGGATTTTGCTTTGATGACATTGATGTTTTGGGCAGATTCAGCTGGCAGCTGATACTTGCAGCGCGCGGTTTGGCCAATGCTGAGGACTGCTATGTGGATTGGGCTTTCATGTTGGGTTACATCAGTGATTCTGTCTAAGACTACTGGACTATAATGTGGCCTCTTACTACTCATCCTTCACATATTTCTCCCTCCAGTTACAGAGATCACCTGTCCAGTGACATAGCTGAAAAGGGGACTGCATACAGCCAGGATAACCTTGGCAGCGTCATGTGCCGAACCTGGCCTGCGAAGTGGAATATCCTCGAAGGAGGATTTGCCATTGCGTCCAGGAACTCCGAGCTGGATCTCCTCACCACCTGGCCCTGTGATAAAGGTCCCTATCTCTTTCGCCTGCGTTAAGCGCGTCTCGATATACCCAAAGGCCACTGTGTTGGCTCGGACATTGAACGCTGGCCCCCATTCCTTTGCAACCGTCTTCATTAGGCCAGACACACCAGCTTTGAAGAAGGCGTAGTTAGACTGGCCGATGTTTCCGTGAAGACCTGAAGTTGATGATATGCCGACAATGTTTCGCTGCTTGCCATGACGGGGAAGTATGGTGCTGCGGCACGAATCAGCCGAAAGGGAGCAGTACCATGGATATTCTCCATGGCAACCCATTGCTTATCAGTCATCTTATGCACTACACCATCCCAGGTGAAGCCAGCATTGTTCACGATGATATGGATCTCTCCACCTCCAAACTGGGCAGCCCGCTGCACGAGCTGGCTGATGTAGTCTCTGTCTGTAATATCACCAGAGACTGCTATTGCCTGGCCCCCAGAGGCGACAATCTCATTCACCACGCTTTGCGCCATGTCTGTATTGTGGTAAAAATGGAGTATTAGTCTTGTTCCTATCAATATCAAGTCATACAGCCTTCACCCCAGAGGGTTCGGCAGTCAACACTTACCTGAATCGACATCACAAACAACCACTTTGGCACCCTCCTGAGCAAAGAGGCGCGCTGCTTCCGCACCAATGCCCTGTCCACTTCCCGTGATTATTGCGGTTTGTCCCGCCAGTAGACCTTTCGGGTCACTGATGTGAGAGGCAATTTGAGCAACACGTTCAGCCATGATTGAATAAGTTTGGGATGAGTAGCTAAGGGATAGCTTGTTGGGGTCGAGCACCAGCCTTCAACTCTTTAAAACATCCGTCGTAGTTGTCGATGCTGTGAATCAAATCATAGACCTTCAGCCACTGACAGATTGCCAAGCCTCGGTCGGCGTTGTAGAGCTCCAGTTTCGGCGTTACAGCAACTTCGGCGTTATAGAGCCAGCCACCTTGTGGTGATGCCGAAGATTCCCCAGAAGGAAATTCACAAAGCACACGCAACATTTCATTACAGCCGCTGTTCGGTCTATATGGAGGTCTTGATGAAAGATGCTGCATTGCATTTATGATAGCATTTTAGTGATCCAATCACACAAACACAGCTCGCTTCCTTTCCCCTTTCCAGTCCAGGCCGAGGCCCAAGCTTTAACGATACCGACAATGACTAGGGAACACCAAGGCACACTCGCCATGCCGAGACCCAAGCGGCAGGATACTCGAAAAAGGTCACCAAAGTAAGTAGTCCATTGCGCAGCAGAGAACATCAAGCCGTCGTATCGTTATCAAGGCTCGGCTAACAAGGTGGCTGTGCTCTCAACTACAGAGCATGCTTGTCCTGCCGATCACGAAAGGTCCGCTGCGATGTGGCATTCAGGCCTAATGCCTGCACAAACTGTTTGCTTGACAATAAGCAATGCGTCGTCAGTTATCGACGTCGCTACAACGACAGGTATGAGTAACTGAGAGATTCCTGATGTACAAAGTTTAGATCTCGCATGCCGATCATGAACTAACATGTATGCATTAGAAATCACAACAAGGTAACCGAACTGTCAGAGACAGAGACTGTGACCAAGCTTATACCAGCACTTCAGCAAGACAAAACCTTGCCCACAGCCTTGACCGATGAGTATTCGGGGACGCCCAAATTGGGGGAAGCAACAGCTCGTCAAAGTCCGGGTCACCGCCTGAGCCAAGCTCGGGTAGAGATCACATTCGCATATTATCCTTTCCTCTACATCAACAATCTTAGCTCTTTGCATCCGGATGACCTCAATTATCTGGATTCTCAAGGCTGTTTCAAGTTACCAGAAAGTAGCTGTTTGGACCATCTGGTCCGGGCGTTCTTTCAACACGCTCATCCAATTTTACCTGTTGTCAATGAAGCCGAGTTCTGGTCAATTTACGATCCATTGACCTCGGGCGACAAGACGGGTCGAATCCCTGTCATCCTCCTTTCAGCAATGTTGTTCGTGGCGTGCAAGGTAAGTCCCTATTGATGACTCAAATGCTCTCCCCTAATTCCGTCTTACAGTATGTCGATTGTACTGTGCTTCAAGGTATGCAATATAGTACGGCACACGAGGCGCAGGACAGTTATTCTCGCAAGACCCAGGTAAGTTCAAGACTCAACGTTGCGGGGACTTGATTGATATGCTAACTGCTTCTTTCAGCTTCTCTACCACCAAGAGACTGAGTCATCGCCACTGATACTTGCTCAAGTCTCTCTTCTGCTTGCACACTGGATCTCGCAAAAAAGCTCAACAACGAATAGACTGAGCACTCAATGGCTTGGTCGGGCAATTCAGCATTCTCAGGACGCTATCTACCAGGCCAAGGTCTCGACATCAGACAAAAGTCACTTCAACCGAAGCAACCTTAGACGATTATTGGGGTGCTGCATAATCAGCGACTGTATTCACAGCTTGTACACACGACGGCCGCCCATGTCGCCTTTTGGTATGGTTGAAGCAGAAAGAGATTCCCTCGTGCTCTCTCGTGCCGATTTGTCACGTGAGATAGGACGGTCTCGAGTCTATGACGCCGAAGCAAAGCAGCGTTTTATCGAGGCACAGGAGCAGATGTCTGCTCTCATCAGTATCTTGAGAAGGGTTCTGCCTCTGGTCTACCCACAGGGAGGCATGCCAATGTGCGGAACCGCGTCGACGCTCAGAGAAGAGGAATATGAGGCTCTTGATTGCAAGGGTCGCCTGAAAACATGGTATAATGACAAGTTGATGCCCCTCATCTCCGGACGTGACTCCGCGTTGGGCTCCCCTGTGAGCCCCGACGGAGGAACGGATTCACAGAACGACCCTGTAGAGCTGCTAGTAAGCATGATGCACCTCCACTACGAGTAAGTACCCCTTGTAGATGGGTCAGGCCAGGTCTTTTGTACGTTTTCTGGTAACTAATCTGTGACAATAGGATGGCCATGTTGGCGATCTGTGAACTGGGGCTCTCGCACCTCGCGGCGAACTCACAAGCAACATACTCATCCTACAGACGGTACGAGCGGGTTTCCCTCCGAAGACAAAAAGACGATCTTGCGAATTGTACTCTCAGATTGACGGATCAGCTTTCGGAAGCCTTGGGGCAGCAACACCTATCCAAGTTTCCACCGATCATGTAAGCGGGATTGTAACTGATTGAAGACAACTTTGAGTAGGTGGGCTGACGTACCTATCTACAGGATATTCTGCACAGCACCTCCACTTTTTGCGCATCTCCTTAACACAGCCGGCCATCTGTACAATAGTCCATGGTCTCCCGTGTCTTTGATACCGTCGAGAATTCAAGACGTCGGGGCACGATGCTCTCGTGACCCACAATGGGCTAGAGAGATCATAAAGTGCTTAGGACTGCACTTTCGAGACGAGCTCGAATACATTCTACAGGCTGTTGGAGTAGTAAACAGCAGCCTTGCTCAAGGCCTCCAAGAAAGCCAAGAGCCGCCAATTCTCCTTATTCAGGAAGACGAAACAAAGCCCAGAAATTGGCGTGAACTGTTAGACGCAAGACCAAGACTCTATATTCGCCTCATCGAAAGGCTTAACAGTCTCATCTCCTGGGGAGGACCTTTGGCTGAAGTTGACGTGGCCGCTCCATACAGCGAATACCAAATACCTTCTGATTCGACTCAGGAACTGCAACAGAGAAAGCCATCGTGGAAATGGATCCCGCCTGTATCTTCAGCTCCTGCTCGACGAAGCGTCAAACAGATGACACCGTTGATGGCCACCGGGAATGAGCCGGAGGTACAGCTACAAGTTAGCAAAAGCGACCCGGGCTGCCTGCAACTAGAAGCGGTGCATGACATATTCAGCGATATTATAATGCAGCAGATGGACCTTCCCCAATCCTGCAATGATGAGGAGCCTGGCGAGGTATACTCACCGACATCATTAGAAACTTCTGGCAGTCTTTGGGTAGAAGAGATTACTGGCAGTAATGGAGACGTCCCTGACCATATTGGGTCCCGCGAAGAGATTAAAACTACAGCGATTGAATTCACCGACAGAGACGACATGATAATAGTGGACGGACTAAGTGATGGGTGGATAGATACATTATTGCAGAGTGATAGCCCTGGCTTAAATGCTTGAGCTGTAGATATAGATACTGTTCGATCCTTGCCTACCATGACCATGAGCTTACTGACTATGAAGTCGGCTATAATAAAACGTGATTTATTAAGGCATTGTATATTAAGAAAATAATTCCAGATTATATATAAGGAAGGAAACCTTTTATTAAGTAACAATTAATGTTGGAATTCGGAACATGGCCACGAGAGTGTTGGATAAAAGTGGCGTAAGGGAGGGTAGATCATTTCAGGCCGAGACACCTGTCCCAAGACCTTGGCACATTACTTATGCAATCTCAATCAGGGGGGGAAAGACATTAAACTGGCTGGCCAGATCACATGTTTATGTTCTAGCTGTCAATTGCGGGATGAAAAATGTGATAATTAGTTGGCGCTTCTCTCTGAATACGTATATGTGCTCACAAAAGCCGATTTCGTATAATATACTTCAATGTTACAATATGCGCTCCTGCCCACTTGATCGACAGGAATAGATAAAATCTTAACATTCTTTTCCCATGTGAATGGGTCTAGTTAGCTACCTAAGCTTAATCTAGGGTATCCGCCCCGTACAACCTCGATGCATCGGCGATTAACATTTTTAGCGTCTTACAAGGTGTCAGCTCTCCCTTTGCTGAGCTTCCGTGAAGCTGGAGGTCAGACACCAAGGGATGAGTGCTAAGATGACACTCTGCCGTACTTGCCGACGAATTGTCGCAGCATTTGGCGCATAAGAAATGTAACCAGCAGAAGATTCTTATTGGGCTGGAGTGAACACGGATATGCCATCTCCCTTTGAGATGTTGCAGGTGCCGCGTTGGGAATGTAGGGGCATACATATTATGATCTCGATACAATGCTGTAAGGCAAACAACGCCTGCTTCAGCTTCTACAGCTGAGCGCACTCAAGAAATATGGCTTAGCCGTCTTTTCTTCTTGAAAACACTATTCCGTTTTTGGTTACCATTCTATGCTATTACAATAGCCCAGAGGTCAAACTGATTGAATTACAGTGGACACGGATGTAATACCTTGGCGGATGTCTTGGGCGTTCACCCAAAAATGATGGGAGATTGGGTATCTTGGCATAAATCAAGCCACCTGAATTATTCCCTTACTGCCCAATGCATATAAATGTTTAACACGCTTACTATTCTCCATCTGATATCATCAGTCTATCATTCATTTCCCACCGTAGGCCATTATTTGGCAGCCACTCGTTCAACATGCGTTTGTCCTCGTTCCTCCTCGCGGCATGTGCCTCGAGCGCATTCGGGCAGTTCAACCACAATTTCAAGAGATTCACAAACTCCAGTATTCCTGCCACGACGACTTCTGGCTCTGTTCCCAGTTCAATTGATACCAGTGCTTCTACGACTAGTAGCACTGCCCCATCCTCTGCGCCGATCTCTCTTGGAACAGCCCAGCTTGGTGCAGGTGCTAGCTACACCACTGCACTCGACGGTTCTGCGGCAGTGTGAGTATATCTTCGCAACTACGCAGCACGAGGCACTGACACACTCTAGCTCTCTCTTCATCCGAAATGGGGTTGCTACATTCAGACTCGTGCCCTTCCTAGCCAGCTTCGCAGGCCTTCGTGTCTTCGTCGTCTTCAGCATCCTCGTCAGGCCTCCTCCTAGAGGTCTTAAGCGTCAAGTGTTCGAAGGATGCAGTCTCGAAGTTCAGTTGGACGGCCAAAGCATCTACCAGCAAGTCATGACCGACACGGGCGGATCAGAGGTTGGACAGAGAAGCAACCCCGTCAGGATCAACGCCGAAGGTCGCCCTGACCTCCAATACTTCCTGACTTGCGGCTCCGATGCTGTTGAGGTCGTTGTTTCTCATCTCTCTTTCGACCAAGCTGGCGATGATGCAGAGACCACACCTATTGCTCCCCTTCCAACGGGAACTGAGACGCCAGGTGTTACTGACACTAACTCTGAGGGTTTTACTACCAATTCTAATGGAGAGACTGTTTTCCCTCCTAGTACCAACTCTGAGGGATTCACCACGAACTCGAATGGTCAAACTACCTTCCCCACCAACACCAACTCTGCTGGTTTCACGACAAACTCCAACGGCGAGACCATCTTCCCTCCTAGCACGAACTCGGCTGGTTTCACCACGAATTCGAATGGAGAGACTATTTTCCCCACTGGAACTAACTCGGCTGGTTTCACTACCAACTCGAACGGAGAGACCATCTTCCCCACTGAGACCGCAACTGGCACTGAGGATCAAACTTCCGCTCCAACTGCTACCTCTCCCGCCGGCTTCCCTGACTCCATTGATGCTTTCGCCCTCTTTGGCTGTGTCGGATCTGTTGATGGCTTCCCAACTTTCGAACTCGCTGAATCGGATACCTCTATGGATTTGGATCAGTGCGCTAGTCTCTGCCAAGGCCGAGCCTACTTTGGTGTCTATGATACGTAGGTCGCACGTTCCCGTTCTTCCCTTGTCTACATTACTGATAATTCTCAGTGACTGCTACTGTGGTGATGAGATTGATGGCGAGGAAACTGCCCGCACTGAGCTAGATTCCTGCGACATTGAGTGCCCCGGAGATCTCACTCAATTCTGCGGTGGTGATTCTCAGCGCCGCAGGATGCACCGTCGCCAGACCATTCCTTCTGATCGCCTCCTCACGGTTTATGTCGCTGCTGGTGGACAAGCTGAAATTGTCACTGACGAAGTCACTCGAACCATCACTGATCAGTCAACCTTCGTCACTACCATCGCCACTACGGTCGCTGGACCCGTCACCACCGCTATCGAGCGAGTAGTGTACATCTTTGTTGAGGCCGACTGCGGCGCTTGCAACGGGCAATGGGTCTATATCCCTGAGGTTTGTGACTGCCAGGGCGGTTTCCAATATGTTCCCTACTTCTGCTTCGGAGGCAGCTGCTCTGGAAAGACTGTGTACAAGTCTGAGGAATGTCACGATTGGTGGAACCACAAGGACTTCTACGTCCCAGCAGACTGTGAGGAATGCTCCGGTGGAGAGAGCATCTACAAGCCTTGGGAGAACTCATGGGGTACACCTGAGAACTGCAAGCCAGAGGAGATTCCTGCCTGTGAGGGACATAGGTGCCCTGCTGTCTACCCCAGCAACAACAAGGGTCAGAACGGTGGGGGTAGCGGGGATCACGGTAGCAGCTACCAGCCTGGCAAGCAACATGGAGGTTCCGACAGTGGCTCCAGCTACGACGACCACAGCAAGGGCTCGGACAACAAGGGGTCAGACGACAATGGCTCAAAGGGCGATGCCCCTGAGTGCATTGGAGATCACTGCACTGGACCATACGGTGGCGAATCCAACTCCAAGCCCGGGGATTCCCATGAGCCCAGCGGCGGTGACTCTCACGGTGAGCCCGCACCTGGCGGCAAGCCAAGTGACGTCCCCATGGTTGTTAGCGGCGCGGGCAAGCAGGTTACTAGTTTGTTTGCCCTACTGGCTGCCATTGTCCCTGCTCTTCTGTAGACATGAATCATGTCTTTTATTCTTCTTCTGATAGTTGTTAAACTTATCTCGTAGTAAGGAAAGTTTAGTTACTCTCATATATATACCTTTAATGCTTATGTTATAATTTAATCTGCTCCTGTCCTTTCGCTATCAATCTGATTTAGTTGTAAGTTAACCTGAAACGGCCTTTAGTACCAGACCTGAGTATATACATGCTTCTAGCCACTGGTCTCAAGTGCAAGCAACGCGTGCCATGGCTGCTATACATCAATCGAGGCTGCGAAAATGCAATCGCCTGCCAGAGTTTCTGTGATGGCTATCTGATGGTTTCAATTACCAGAGCAGATAACAATTGTATTGACCTGTGCTCATCTTCCGACCGGCTGTGGAAGTAAGCGGCTTGTCGGGTGCGTCCCAATAGTCCTAGCTTCCGTCGGGGTGATTGATCTGGGGTTTTCGGAACCAGAACGCCACACGGGGAGATAAGATCAATTATCGGCAAGGACTCCATAGTCGGGATAATGTGACACCACAGCCATCAGTCTTGCAGGGCCCATAAGAGTACGAAATAGTCTGTAGAAGACCACTAAACTGGGATACATGGTCTTGTCTGGTCTGACTCTATCATTGCCCGTTATTTCAATTTTCAGAGCTCTCCCCCAATCACTGTTCATATTTTGATTGTTTTGGCACTGACGGCTAAAGACCTTATTATGGATGCAACTAACAAAACCATTGAAGGCGAAACCTGCCACTTTGAAAAGGCGGTCACTGAGTCTGGAACAGCCGAGATCGATCATTTGCAGGAGAAGAAACTACTACGAAAGATCGACCTCCATCTTATCCCAATACTTAGCCTGCTCTTGCTCTGTGCTTTTGTCGACCGGTATGTCCAAGCTCGAGAGATTAGCATTTTGCAGTAGCTCACAATATCATAGTATCAATATTGGAAATGCTCGAATCCAAGGTCTTGAAGCTGATCTCAACATGTCTGGAAATGACTATAACATTGTTGTCTTTACTTTCTTTATCACGTATATCCTGTTCGAGGTGCCGTGCAACATACTCCTCAAAAAGACCAAGCCATCAGCATTTCTGAGTCTCATCATTGGAGCTTGTGGCATCATTACCATTGGGCAAGGCGTTACAAGGTCCTTTGGTGGCTTAGTCGCTTGCCGTGTACTAATCGGGCTATTTGAAGCAGGATTTGTCCCTGGTTGTGTCTACCTGATCTCCATGTTCTATAAGCGCCACGAACTACAATGGCGGATAAACCTCTTCTACGCAGCATCTATCTTGGCGGGTGCTTTCTCGGGCCTTTTAGCGTACGCAATCGCTCACATGTCAGGCGTCGCCGGCTACAGTGGTTGGAGGTGGATCTTCATACTGGAAGGTGAGCAACGTCTTGGATATACACCTGTCCTGGCAGCTAATAATCTTTTCCAGGAGCTGCAACCGTTCTCATTGCGACATTTGCGTACTTCTATACTCCAGACTGGCCACAGACTGCAAGGTTTCTCAATGATAGGGAAAGAAGCCAACTCCTAGCTCGAGGAGCTGAAGAAAGCCCAGATGCTACGATGAACCACTGGGATAAGAAGGCTGCCCAACGTGTTTTCGGAGATATCAAGATATGGCTTGGGTAAGCGGAGAAGACAGCGTTTTGATTGAAGTGACTCTGACTTTCTGTCCTAGTGCTTTGATGTATCTTGGTATCGTCACCACGACATACAGTACCTCGTTTTTCATCCCTACCATCTTGAGACAACTAGGGTGGACATCCCTGCGGGCGCAAGTGATGTCCATCCCTATCTATATCGCAGCAGCCGTCGTTACATTGACTGGAGCCATACTTTCCGATCGACTGAAGCATCGCTTTGGCTTCATTCTGGTTGGTTGCGCTCTATCCACTACTGGCTATGGCATTCTTCTTGCATCGCCTCACGTCCATGTTGGAGTGCAATACTTTGCTCTGTATCTCGTTACATGCGGTTGCTGGCTTGCACAACCTATCACAGTCGTCTGGCTCAACAACAATCTCGGAGGGCACTACAAACGTGGTGTTGGTGCTGCCATACAGCTATCGATTGGTAACTGTTCCGGGTTTGTCGCATCGAACATTTTCAGTCCACAAGATCAGCCAAGATTTCTTCTCGGGTATGGGGTCGGACTTGGATTTGTATGGCTTTGCGTAGCTGCAGCTTGTGCGTTTGACTTTTGGATCCGGAGGGAGAACAAGCTACGTGACGAGGGGAAGCGAGATTATCGTCTCAACGCGCCCGAGGAGGAACTGAACAATCTTGGGGATGATCATCCCAGCTTCAGATTCACCCGTTAAATAATCTGTGTCGTCGTTGGTATGATAGGGCCTTGTTATCTGGGCTGGTTTATAGTTTCGAGCTAATGACAGCTTGGGGATGTGTCAAGTTGTCTTGGTTGTCGTTGAGGCTGTTGAAGAGGTTACTTTCTGGAAGTAATGTAAAGATGGTAACGAATTGAGACTCCTATAGAAACCCTCCCCAGATACCTGAACTCAAGCTGCTCTGGCTAGTGTGATTGGTGACGTTGTAACTAGAGGATTCACACTGAAGCAGATCATCCAAGAGCGCCCATGTAGAACCAAAGTCGATCTCTGGAAGATCACCCACAAGCTCACCTGAGTCCAATTGCCGCTGGTTATCATCCACAAAATCATCTCCTTGCTCTGCCATAGCGTCTTGCTCTCCAGTGTGTATCTGTGTTTCGGGGGGGAATTTGTTGATTCCAGGTCCGAATTTTGGAAGTCGCGCTTCTAATACTTCCAATATCTTTATTGCGTGAGATGCCGCAGGAGAGTGTAGCTTGTATTTATCAAATACTCGCATACACTGCGACCATGAAGCTTGGATCGAAGCCTTGTCGATGTCTCCGTTCAACACTGTGCAAAGACGTGCAGCAGCCAGTACCACAACGCAGGCAAACGCATCTGCTCTCTTGTCAGCACGTCAATAGAGTATCACATGGCAAGTCTCGTCTCACAATGTATCTTGTGGGAAATGGATGTCCAGTAAGAGGTGCCCATATTGTCATGCATATGTGCTACCAGCTCTTGGGCTGTGGAAATACAAAGATTGGATGCTTTCAAGGCCAGGTGTTGATCAAGACTATCTCGACTCTTTATCCTATTTCCGGCCCTGGTTTCACTTGATCCCTGAGCTAACAGGAGTACAACGGGCCTGAGGAGGAATATGCGTATGTATAATAATCTGATATCAGCTCAAGGTTAGCTAACAGACAAGAAGCCTGGTCTGGCACTGAAGAGGCAAGTGGCATAGTTACCTGGAATGCAATATTCGAGAGCCCAGAGCATCTCCAGATTCATCCGTACTGTCAGAAGTAGCCAAAGAGCCTGGGAGTGATTCTTGAAACTTATTTAACTCCCGATGGTAACCCATGATAACTTGTATCTCGTCTCCCAACCAGGAATCTGTGCTCCGGTTGTGAGGGTTGGGCTTCTTTTTGACGTAGAATTCAACCAAGATCTGATGCAGGATGTCAAACAAGTCGCAGGAGTAGACGAAACAGCCCATCTGTGGATAGGCATTCGTCGGTTGAACGCCTTGGCGAGTTTCCGATAAATATTCATCATTGATCATCTCAGGCTTGGGCACACTCGATGAGTCTAGAACCATCGGTGGCCGGCCAAAGGTACAAGCGAGCTGGCTGTAGTAGGTACGATTTGTTTAGTTTAGGAGCAGATCTATGACAAACTAGTACTCACCGATCGAGGAATACACACGTATGCCATACTCTCCTTTCCATTTCTCGCTCGAGCTGATTTATGGAACCGCGTTTTCGATCAAGATGAAGACCAATGCTTTGCGCCGACCGAATGGCTAAACCGACAGTGTTCCAGCATCTATTAGCATATTCTGTAGACTGCAGGTACACGCCTGTGAGTAGCAAAAGCTGTACAAGAGCTAAGGTTGGATGATCCAAAACTTCGTCTGTTAACAGAGCTTTTGACCGCTGGTAGAACTTGCTCGCCATGCTCGACTTTCGGGTCGGTTCGATTTGTTCGCTAAATTGACATCCGATTGCCAGGACTATATTGACAGTCGAGAGGAAAACCGCGTCGTCGACGTTGCAGATTTGATCTGACCCTTTGGCATCGTCTACCATCCATAACTTATCGTAGCTTCCCGTGAAAGTCGGCCTATGTAAAATGGGCAGTATTGGGTGCAAGAATCTCCAGTAGGCTTGTACAAAGCCGTCGGCTACTCTCCGTGGCGGAAGAAACAATGCTTCTTCATCGAGGGTTTGGAGGAACGGATATGAATTCTTAGCCGGATGATGAGAGACCTTAAAGACTGAATGATCCCGGGTCACAGTTCGCAGCATTGACTGAATAAATGATATTGATGATGACTGACCAAGATCTTTATCATTGCTGCATTCGGGATATGGAACTACTACCATGGCGTCGCTACTGACAGACTCGGTTCTTGGAGGGGATAGGAGCCTGTCATCTGACTGGAAGCTTTCGAAAGAAATCGATGGAGGATCGTCTGGGATCGCCATACCGGGTTGTTGTTGTATTTGGGGATACCGGTTATCCTTCCTTTGGCCCAGGAAAGTGTCCTGAGCTGGAGAAGAGTTTCGGTCCGTGGTTGTTTCAGATGTGACGCTGGGCATTAGGAAAGTTGTTTGGGACCGGCGCTCATACTCTTGTACTCGAGCCTCAAGATCCGAAACATATCTATATTTAACCAGGTTTAGAATATTCCTCTTAAGGTGCCGATGCATCTTTACCTTTTTGTTGTGAGAGAACTCTGTTCATAGAGACAAGTAGCACTCAGACCCTTAGCTTCGCACGCTGAACAAGCAGGTTGCCTGCCGTCACATCGTGTCTTGCGCTTCCGGCAATACTCGCATGCGAGTGCGATCTTACGGCGTTTGACAACCTTTCGTCCACTTTGATCATGTACCTTGGTTGCGTTCATGGCCAGTCTTGGGGTGAGTATAGCTGGTAATCTTGCTTATATTGACGAGTTGACCTCCCGCTTTCTCCGGTGGACTTGCTGGTGCGGCGTAGTGGGCTTTTCTGCATAGAAAATGCGCCAAACCCAACTACGTTAATCACTGTTACCCCGCCTTTTGGTTTCCTTGGCGGACTGTCTGCCGACTGTGACTCTAGAGTCTAGACTGAGAACGGGCCGGTGAACTCACCCCGCTTCCGACGCTGGGCCACATTTGCCGACGCGTACCAGTAAGTTCAATTAAGCAATCATACTTCGATATCGCCATCATAGCACAACTAAGGTTTTCAAACGGGTGACGGTCAGGATGATAACATGGGGGATATATATTATAAGAGAGTTAGGGTTAGGGTTAGTGTTTTTCTGTAAATATAGAAGCTTTAGTAGAATAATAAAATAAATACAGAAGTAAAGGCTTCGATGTCTGGCAATACTAAATCTACTGCTATTCAACTTCCCATTGAATTCGAACTCTTGCTTCATCTCGAACGAGGTCTCCCTTTCTTATACTTCCCGCATGTGTACTAACAACCTCGCACCAGCCGGACCAGCATTGAACGTGTCATACATTCTCATATCTTCCTCGGTCATGGTCTCATCAACCCTTGCATCAAATCTCAAAAAGAAAGCCGCAGTCAGCTTGGAAAGCTCCATTTGAGCGAGACTATTATCTTAGCTGATGCAGCTGCAGTGAATGGAGTTTTTACAACTTACTTGATGCCGATGCACCTCCTGGAACCAACAGAAAAAGGTGTCCAAGATGCCTTGCGAGTTTCGCTGCCATCAGCGGTCAACCATCTCTCAGGAATAAATTCCTCAGGTAATGGAAATGCATCCTCATTGCGGTGTATGGTGAAGTTCTGAGTTCCCACAATAGTCTAGAAATTCTGAGTACAGAGTATACAATGCATGCGTCAGTTTTGACTTACCCCTTTAGGTACTGGGATTCCATCAATTACAGTATCGTTATTTGCGGTGCGTGGCAAGGTCGCCACGATAGTGGGATACCTTCGAAGAGTCTCATTGATAACAGCCTGAAGGTAGGGTAACTTGCTGCAGGTCTTGCGTTATGTCAATTAGTAAACATCACAACCATCCTGGAAAGGTGCAATTACTTGATAGTCGGGGACCAAACCTGGCTCTGGGAATGCTTGGAGGAGCTCTGACCTCAGCTTTTCTACCACCTTGGGATGTTTCAAACACGCCCAGAGTATGTATACGAACGTATTTGCGGTAGTTCCGCTTCCGCCGAACCTAGTCAAATAATCATCAGCTCGGCCGAATTATGCTAAGACCTGTCTATCCTCGCGTCTGAACTTACATGCCTCCCATACATTCCTCCGCAAGCTCCGAGTTCGTTAAAGGCTGCGCCGTGTTTTCGCTCTTCTCTGCACTGAGGACATTTCGGAGGAAGGGTGTATGCGAGTCTTTCTGGCGGATTCCTTCGACAAGCGTGAGTGCATACTACACAAGATCAGTTGGTGTCGAATGAAGCAGTGTATATTCCAAGGTTATTCACATTTTTCCATGTGCGAACATCCCTGAAATATCCGCCGATGGTTCCAGGGACGTAGACTCCGTATTGTTCCATCTGAGGTAGGAATTCTTTCTATAATCAGTCAGTTTCCATCAGCAGCTCGTCCAGTGGATGGAATTTACATAGATATACGTGGGTTTCCAAGCCTTGATGTATTTCATGACCTGGTGCGGCTGGCCCCGCTGCACAGACCCAGGATCCTCATCGAACATGAGATGGTCTGGATTTCAATCAATCTCCTGTGTACAAAAGCAGTTTCATCGTCTGTTTCACTCACAAATGACGTCAAATCCCAGCCAGTGACACCAAGGATACACGTCAATGGGTCCGTCGTTAGCTCTCGTCGCCCACTGGTTCAGAAGCGTCTTGATCTTTGAAGAGACGTGGGGTTCAAAATCGAGCATTGAAGATTGAGAAAACCCTCTGGAGAAATTTTTTCGGCGAGTTTTATGGGCTTCAGCGTCTCTATATCAGGTCAGTTCAGGCATGGAAGGATTATCGGAATATGCGAAAAGACTCACCTGAAACTAAACAAGTGGTTTTCATGGAATATTCGTTTCGCGCGCTGCTTTAAGTTGGCTGCTGAAAATTATATCTGTTAAATTAAGTACTTACATAGAAGCTCTGTTCTTTAGTAAAGTCATTGGAAGTGTAGATTGCCTGCACGGCAGTGGGTGTTGAAAAGGAAAGTTCATTTGGTCCAACTCGAACCACAGAGCCATACCTAACATGTGCTTCGTGGATTCTTTCTGACTTTCGCCCTTGGAAGTTGCCGATTCGGCTCCATAATCTTGAGATTCGTGCAAGCGGTGGCCCGGGATACTTGGAAAGCGGATGGAAAAAGAAGTTGTATATAATATAGACAGCTACTTTGAGTACTAATAGAGCACAAAGTGTCAATACAGCTGTCTTGAAAATTGAGGTATGAATGTCGAGCAACATGATTGAATTGAAATGACTTGTCGTGCCAGGCTTTTGTATTTATGACTTGTGATAGATGCTAAGAAAGAGTTTAGAAAGGGTATTTAAATCAATGTATTACACTTTTACTCTCGTTCTTTTATTTTAACATTCGCTCCAGAATGACATTCACTTTGAGAGAGTCTCTCAGATCGGGGAGTTAAGTATGGTGACCCCACAATTGTCGGGGAGATAACATGCAGTCCATGATTTGTCGGTGACGGTTCCGTTCTCGGGCTCATTCCCGGTTAAGAAGGTCATCCAGTCTAGCTAGTTACAGAATAGCGTAACACGACGCGACACGGTCACTCAAGATCTTATCGCAGTGCGCTGGGCCCGGGCTTATCTTATCTCGAGGCTTGGGGCTTTCGGCCGCTTCAGGGTATGTCGCATTATTTCCGAGGATAGTCAATACGATGGACAAGGTAGCAACTCTCGCTTGCAGATCGTGGTAGTATAAGTATCTCGAATATGCAGGGAAACACTGCCAAACATTCCGTACCTTACATCAGAGTTATCTTGTCCCTCTCGTGCCTACTGCTCGTATCCACTACTACGTTTACTGTTAAGAGTTTCACCGATTCAGCTGAAGCTCATGATGTCCTTCAAACCCTGAAGGCAGACGGCATCGTTGTTGTTGAAGGCGCAGCCAAGACGGAAACTTTAGACCCCGCTCCCCGAGAGATTAGAGAGCTGGGCTGATGGTCAAACGTTTGGTCTAATCGGCAAGAGTCGAACCTTTGCCACTGAGCTTTTGATGAATGATCTCTTCATTGACCTTTCTATCGTGTTGTCATTCATTATCTGTGTTCGCAGCCTAAAGCTTAACCTTATAGGCCGCTGTCATCCATAGTTAGCTACTGATGTGACTCAAATCGAGTGGAAGAAAGGGGATGCTATTCTTTGGTGAGCTTATTCTTAACTTTCACATATCCTCGAGGTTGAATCTAACCGTCTATAGTCTAGGGTCTATCTTCTACGGCCAGAAGCCAAACACCACCAATGAGGCTAGCATATTGCTCAGCGCTTTCACGACACCAGGGTGGTGCCGCCAGGAGGAGAATCAGTATTTGGCCGTACCATACGAGATTATTAAAACACTCCCCAAAAGATACAACGCTTTCTAGGATACTATGTCAGTCTCCCTTATGGAGGCGCAGTGGAACACATGGAGCCGCTTGACTTTCTTGCAGCGGAGGGGTTTTGGACCAAGTACATTCCTGTGGATTTAGCTTAAAGTAGATACCAGTAGTTCTCGCGGTGGTAAGGCTTAGAGAGGTACACGACTTGCCTTTTCCACTTTGCAGCAGATTGTCACCACACAGGAATAAACAGCAGACTATAAACGGCTGGGGAATCAGCCTACGCAAATGCTTACTGATGGTGTATCGTTTATCAGCCATCCAATAATTCGGATCTCATACAATCCGCAAATGGGCATAACATGTTACCTTGTGTCGACAAATGACCGCCAAAAGATATCATTTCAGCCACATGATCTGATAAACGAATGATTCGTAACCACCTCGAGTGGCTATGGGCATACCCATGCTTCTAGGCACAGGTCTCAATGGCAAACATTGCGTGCCATGGCCCCACTACTGTTTTGTGGCTGCCACACATCACACCATTAATCAAGACCGTGAACACGTAAGCCATCACCCACCAGAGATTCCAAGATGACTATTTTAAGCGTCCCAGTACCGCGGGGTCCCTGACAGCGACTGTCTTGTCCTATGCTCGCAAATATATTCAAGCTTGCCATCCAAGTTCTCTATCCTGATTCAAGCTCTCAGCCCAATCTTAACCGCAAATAGCCGTACCATTCTCAAGGAACAACGACAGCGTTATGACGGAGCAACTTACATCACCGCAAGGTCTTCTTGACAATCAGTCCTCATACCCGATCGTCAAAACGGAGTCGGGCGACGTTCGGGGCAACACTGTTGACAATGTTCATGTGTTTAAAGGGGTGCCATTTGCTGCACCGCCTTTCGGGCCAAACTACCTCCGTCCTCCACAGCCGCCAGAATATTGGGAAGGCGTGCGTGGCGCGCTAGAGTTCGGACCCAAGCCGCCTCAGGTCCCCTATCCGCCGGGGATCGCTGAAGGCCTCGCAGAGCTAGTTGGTAGTGGTGAAGACTGCCTGACCCTCAACGTCTGGACACCTAGCTTCGGCACCTCGGAACTACCAGTAATGGTATGGATTCCCGGTGGTATGTTCGAATTCCATGCCACTGGGGCTACAGCCTACTACGATGGTGGTAGGTTTGCGCGCGACGGCGTTGTGTGCGTTTCCATCAATTACCGCGTGGGTGCACAAGGATTTCTCTACCTAGACGATGTCACCCCCAACCTTGGCCTCCTTGACCAAATCGCCGCCCTAGAATGGGTGCAGAAGAACATAAGCGCATTCGGAGGAGACCCCAGCAAGGTCACTATCTTTGGGGAGTCTGCTGGTGCCATGAGTGTCGCCACACTACTGGCTGTCCCCAAGGCTAAGGGGCTGTTTCACCGAGCGATTGTGCAAAGCGGGAGTAACCCAAAGCTCAATTCAGCGGCAACAGCGAAGCGGATTGGACAGCGATTGGCAGAGATCCTAGGCGTCGAGGCTACATTGGAGGCCATCAAGGCTACTCCATCTGATCAGATCCTCCACGCTCAGGCCCAGCTGCGAGACGAACTGACCGCACGCCCTGACCCAGCTCTCTGGGGCGAGGTCGCGCTCAGTTTTATTCCGTGGGCACCCACTATCGACGGGGATATTATCCCGGTACATCCAATGGATGCTATCCGTGCTAGCGCTTCAACGGATATTGACTTGCTGATTGGCTCCAACACTGAGGAAACACGTCTTTTCTTAGTCCCAGACGGTTCCATCGATCGTATTACGGAAGAGATGTTATCCACGATAGCTGGAGTATACGGTTTGTCGCCAGAGGACCTCGACGCGTACCGTGACTTACATCCGGGAGCCAGTCCTGGTGAGCTATTCTCTGCGATCCAGACCGACTGGTTCTGGCGAATTCCCGCCATTCGTTTTGCAGACGAACATGCAAACGCGGCTCAAGCCTCGACCTATATGTATGAATTTGCCTGGCAATCACCTCAGATGGGCGGTCGCCTCGGCGCGTCACATTCCTTGGAGATACCCTTCGTTTTCGACGCGCTGGGCCTCGGAACGGAACCCCTTCTTGGCCCAACGCCCGCGCAAGAGCTCGCTGACACCATGCATCGGGCCTGGGTCGCATTCGCCACGACAGGAGATCCCGAGTGGCCGAAGTATGATGCTAGTCGCAGGTCAACGATGCATTTTGATGAGGTCTCGAGAGCAGTGGACAATCCTCTCGACAAAAAGATTAAGCTTTGGGATAGCGCGCATTAACTTCCTGGCTACAATGGGCAGCAAGAATATAGTAGCGTGGATATCATTGTCTGTACGTCTGCCGAATTTGCGCACGCTAAATATGACCAAAAGACCAACACTTGGTATTGTATCTGGAAAAGCAGAGGCTTGATCAGCCCTTGTCGCCCCTGTACCACCCCCTTAACCTGGATAAGGAACAAGTTGCCATCAAAACTTTATTTTTTTACTCGATGAAATTGCAAGAACGCAAAAGACTAGTCAAGGGGATAAATCTCATACCATTCATTCTACTCCTCAACTCAGCAATGTATACTATCAGCTCAAGGATATAATAGCAGTTGAGACTCTTATAATACTGTGTTACCAAGAGTTAGACACTCAAGATGCCGCATTCGAATTAAGCTGCTTGCTGACTATGAATTATTCCTAACTCATCGAATGCCATGAAACCAGTACCCTCTCTGCACCCGACATATTCAGCCACGATATCTGAGCCCCTCAAGATAGAAGTTTCCTCCCATAGGTTTATCTGACCTTTACCGTCACCCATCTCTCCACCAGGCCCATAAACCTCCATCCACCGCTTTCGAAGCTTGACGTGGCCTCTGTGAATTCTCCCTACCCGCTCAAACTTGCTCATGTCCTGCCAGTAAAACATCTCGATCTTCCTGTTATGGTTCAAATTGATCGGTGCACCAGTTTTGAACGTTCCACAGGCTGAGACATGACCCATTCGTATATCAAAGAGCCCGTTGGCAGTGGTATCCTTTGCTAGGTAGCCCATCCAGCCACTAACTAGCTCGTCAAACTCCTCGAACCACAACGCCTTCTCTTCATCAGACATGCCCGAGTGATCTTGGCCTTCAACTAGGAAGCAGATATTGTCTGGTAGGTCGGTCACAATCGTTCTGCCAGGGCGAATGGTTGTTGTCTCTGGAACCCGCGCCGGCATCTCCTCCAACGAAGAGGCCAACTTATCACCCAAGCTCACGTCTGGTATACGATGACGAACACAGCCCCAATATCCAATCTTATCACCGAATGGCTCCATCTCTCCAACGCCATTCATCCCATTCTTCAACTCAGCAGTGCATGCATTTTGCACTCGATTGGCAGTGGCTGTGAGGATCTCTCTCCACATGCCTGCGTCTTCTGGCAGCTCATCCCAAAACTGTTTCACGGCAGGTGATGACCACCACTTTGCGTGGGACTCCGGCCACCAATACGAGAGCCAGATCTGGGTGCTCATCTCATTAGTACCTGGGACCGTGATGCGGTCAAGATGAGCCTGTCCGGTGATGAGCTTGTCGAACCTCTGAATGAGATCCAGCTGCTGACGGTTTGGACTTTGGCCCTGGTACTGGATGCCATATATGCCGTAAATGAACTTGTCTCCTGGTTGGAATTTGGCGCGGTAGAACATGTTGGTGGATTTGACAACCAATGATTTCGTGACCTTTTAGAAAGTAAGATGTCTCATGACAAAGAACGGAATATCGACTTTTATTAGAACAGCGACGAAACATCTACTTGTATTTATAGTATGGAGGCAGCACAAATAGATATGTGTGGCCATCTCGCAGCTAGCTACAGTCTCACAATTGCTCTCACCAGCTATTTTGACCGCATCTATTCGCTCAATATCTAGGACAAGTCAAGCAACATAGCCCGATGCCACTAGGTAACCCGGATATTGATTACCCAGGCTACGGCAAACACCTCATTCCGACAGCAATGGTTTCGATCAACATTTAGCTATCTAGACCAGCTATAGCGCTGATCTGATTCCGAATAACAGACCGGCGAGACAAAGAACCGAGACACTGACCTTGTCTTTTGTCTCGCTTTTTGACTATGACACGTGACGACGACGCTGTAGATAACAATCTCTCACCACGGTATTGACCCCGGATTTATTGTGGGGTAAGGGTCGACTCGACTTAGTCGAGTCAGGGTAGGAAAGCTTGTTCTGAAGCTAAACTGGCTTTGGGTTTCGCGATTACATCCCCCAAGATTGTGATTGGAGGAGAACTGTCGGAATGAGATAAGAAATTTCCGTATCGTACTCTGTAGTTGAATCCGAGATCAGCGTCAAATCGTGTGGGGTAAAGATGAGTTGATTCCGACATCTGTTGCAGCTGACAGATCTCCGGGGCAATTTGTAATTGATAGCTTATCGTATGCAGGCCAAGAGAGGGGTCTTGCACATAAATACGACCATATACAGTCAAAACTCAATCAATGTACAAGCATGAACAACTCCAATCCTCTGATCTATCTTTCACCATGCCTTCCAAATGCAAAGTCGCTGCCATCCAGGCCGAACCATGCTGGAACGACTTGAAAGGGAGCATGGCCAAAACTATCGGCTTGATCCAAGAGGCTGCTAGTAAAGGAGCCAACGTCATTGGTTTCCCCGAGATCTTTATCCCAGGTTACCCATGGTAAGTGCAGACAGATCTTGTGGAGTAACAATGTCCAGCTAATGAGATCATTTTAGGACAATTTGGGCAAACTCGCCAGTCAGCAATGCTGCATTTATGAGCGAGTATTTTGCCAATTCCCTTGAGAAGGAGTCTGAGGAAATGGAACAAATCAAAACAGCTGTCCGCGATGCTGGTGTATTCATTGTACTTGGCTACAGTGAGAGATATCAAGGTACCCTCTATATCTCACAGGCAAGTCATCTGTTGCTGTGTCCGCTAGCCGCAGAACACTAACCCATGCTCAGTCTTTTATCGATGAGACCGGTACCATTGTTCTCCACCGGCGTAAGATCAAGCCAACCCACGTTGAGAGAGCATACTGGGGCGACGGGCAAGCCGATTCCGTCAAGGCTGTTGTCCCCTCTTCGTTTGGTAACATCGGCGGTCTGAACTGCTGGGAACACACCCAGCCTCTGCTACGCTACTACCAGTACTCGCAAAATCTAGACATTCAAGTATCCAGCTGGCCTCTTTGCTGGGATGCCCTGGAGGGCCAACCGTGGCCGTATCACTTGACACCGCCAGCCTGCAACAGATTCTCGCAGGTCATGGCGATGGAAGGCGCCTGCTTTGTCTTGGTCTGCTCTCAGATATTAACAGAAGACAGCAAGGCAAAGACAGGATTGGAAAAGTTTGACTATGCCAGAGCCCCAGGTGGCGGTTTCAGCATGATCTACGGGCCAGACGGCTCTGAGCTCTGCAAGCCATTGGGGCCAGGAGAAGAGGGCATTCTCTATACTGATGTTGATCTTTCATTCCGGGCCATGATGCAGCAGAATCTCGATCTGGTGGGGCATTACTCACGGCCCGATCTGCTGAGTCTTAATGTGACGACTGAGACTGCAGTCCCGATTCGTCACAGGTAGCAATTCTAACAGTGCCGACAAAGATGGAGGAGGAGAAAGTGTAATGATCGAGATACCTGATAGTATGAGCTATGTAGTTTAGAATGTATTTTCGTCGATTTATTAAAAAGGAATGACTAGAAGAACGTAAAGCTCTCGCAGTTCCCAAGAATCTGGCTTAGGTTGTTAAACATTGACGGGTCAGTGTCCGCCCAGGTAGTGTCAGCAGGCTCCATGTCAAATAGACCGTGAGGCTATACCACAAAATGACACCATCTCTTTAAGATAAGCTAATGAATGGCTGCTTTCGTTCTGTGCTATGGTTCAGTTTATGTTCAAAGTAATTGCCATTGGGGTCATACCGTTGGCAACGACGGCCGGTTGATCTCTGCGTCCTGAACTGCAAACGGTAGACCAGTACCAAAGCTCCATCTTCGGTCCAAGGTATATAGAGACCAGAAGAATGTGTCCGAAATTTTCTCAAGAGCGGCCTCTTCCTCTTGGGAGCTTTGCTCATGTACCAATCTCATGATGGTGCCAATCAATCTCCAAGCTTCTTTTTCTCTATCATTAAGAAAGAAGAAAATACACTGTAAAAGTACATCAGACTAATGGACGCACGATGAAGAGACCGAATCCACTTACAATCAGAGCCAACAATGTCAAGTCACCCAAGTTAGGGGATTGTAGGTGTATCTTGGGGATGGTTGAAACGAAAGACTTTTCGACAACAGGACTCACGATTTCTACAGCCTTGGAAGCTTCGAAACTTGAGACAATCGCCAGTACAAGAAAGGCGATATCTCCAACAACGTCGCCATAGAAACCGCTAGAGCGGGGGTAATCGAAACCGGACCACGTTTTTCTGTCGAGTATCTCATGTCTCAACTGGCTGATTTCGAGAAATGGATACATCATGTCAACTTCCTCTTCATAGACCTCTAGAACTTGACACCAAAAGGTGTGATCGAGAGTTTCGAGTGCTCCTTCCGGAGAAACACCTCCATGCACAAACAGCCTGTCCAACTCTCTGGAGACGAAGCCCACTAAGCCAGGATTTGCGCTCGAGTTATCGCTTTGATGGTCGGCTTGAAACAGCTGTCGCTCTGTAAAACGTATGAAGTCATCGAAATTGTCATATGCTAATTCCGAACCCGGAGCTTCGAGTGGCCAGCTGTGCGAGAGTGAGGCTAGGCTTTCTGAACCATCCTCCAGGCTTTCTTTCTCTGATTGAACATTCTCTGATTCTTGAAGAGGTGCCCTTGCCCTACGTGACGTAAGCTTCCAGACTCCAAGGTTCTAGAGTGACACTCACGATGCACAACGCGAAGATCGATAACGCGTTGCCCGTGGATAGAGGCATCTCGTGCAAGCTTTACTACATCCATTGCATGGTTGCTCGCCGCTGCATCTGGTCTTGCGCTGCTGGCATCTCTCACTGTGGTGCATTTCGTCAGCCGAAGCACATATCGATGACGTGTATGAGATACGTACCAAGCAACGGACGTGTACCGAGAACGTCGCTTTTTCTCTGTTACCATTGCGTACAGGTCATTAATGGAGAATACTCATTAGTGGGTGATGTAACCAAATCATACTTGCAGGAAGAGAATAAAACCTTGCAATCGCAAATAATTAAAGTCTAGAAGTCACATTAAAACTGTTAATTAAGCGCGACCTCTGATTGGTTATGCTACGGGGCATTGGGTTGTTGATCTTGAACACAATTAACATCTCTAGCGCCGAGTATCGCGATAGTAACCAAAGGGAGAAGACTCTTCAGAACCAGTAAATAGCAAGTCAAGCAAAAAGGGCGCATGCTAGTCCTGTAAACATGTGCCTTACAAGGCATGTAGGTGCCGTCATGTGAAGAGTTGGCCGCCACGCGGTATTAATTAATAAAGTGACTAAAGACAAAAATACCCAATGCAACAAAAATACAAACCCCATACCCAGCAACAAACTGAACCTTTTCACTAAACTGGTAGACTTCTGCGCCGATGGATGCATCAATATCCCCGTTGTGTGTCGACATCGCAAGTGAAATCGTCGAAATCACAACATCTTGTAGGTATTTCTCAATACTTGCCGCAGAAATGTTGAAATGAGCATTATATCTGTCGACTAATCCAATATACGGGCTCCCCAGTACTTGTGATGCATTGCCTTAAAAGAAAATAACCCCCAGTCCGGGGCCATCTCTGTCTGTAGGGCTTTTAGCTTTTGGAGGCAACTTGAAGTGGAGGAATGTACTCACGCATCTCTACCTCGCCTTGTAAAGCATGCACAGCAGCGCGGCTGATGGCGTATGACTGGGCATTGGTAAAATTTGCTTTCAAGGTGTCGTTGGCTAGACGAGGCGTAATGCCACCGCCATAGAAGAAGTAATAGAAGAATTGTGTTTGGATCCAAGCCTTTTCCGACCAGACCTCCCTTTTATTTTCAATCTGCACATCGATGGACTGAGAGGAGTCTAGTGAGTTATTGATATGAAGATTGTAAGTCGCTAACTTCATAGAGCAGTCCAGCGTCTTCTTACTCAGTGATGTGCAATTCACTGGTCTCGGGTCAGTGTACCAGCTTATCTTAAAAGAGTTATTAGTACGGCTGTATGGTTCATCAGGACTGCTGTCTTTTTCATCTGCCGCTCTGTATATGACAGAACAGCCATCCGACAGAACATCGTGACGACTAAGTTCCTGGCAGTTGAACAGAGGCCCCTCAATAGAGATGTCGTAAACACACGAAGCACCACAAGGCGAGTCAATCTTGACTGGTCTGCCAGACGATAGCACCTGAGCTGCCAATGCATTCAGACTCGGTCTCAATTGGTTCCTAGAATCGTCAGTTGAGGAATGTCCAACTTGGTGCAGATACTGACATATAACTGAGGTCGGCATTCATTTCAAAGAACGACTTCTCCACGAAGTCTTGGTAAGTGCCATTTCCGTAATCGCTGATATTGATTGTTGGTACAGCATTCATAGTCAAAGGCACAGAATTCTCGAATTTGACAGTCAGGGCGCCAGGAGGAAATACAGCTGCAAAAGGAATCCCAGCACAAAGGAATCCTACAAGCCACAGCCTCTTGATATGTAGGATATGAGCTAGTACCCTGGGCCGAAACAGATTCCATGGGCTGGAAGCAAGGGTATGGAGCTTAGTGTCCTGACTGTAGAAGGACTTCTGTCCAAGAAACCTCGCCAAGATCTGGTTGTATGCCAATCCGAGACCTCCAAGCAGGGAGACTTCAACAAAAATTGCTAGTATATTGGCCAGAGCCGTTGAGAGGCCCTGGCCGATCGTTGTATTAACTGGACGATTATTCAATACCGCGAAAAAAGCGGCATGGATGCCGATAAAGCAAATGGCTGCGACGTGTTAAGTAATGTTCAGTGACTGACCAGGAAGTCAGCGGAGGAATGGTACTAACCAACAAAATAGGAAATGGAGATTTTCCCCACGGCTCCGGACGGCTTCTTGCGTGTTGCCGGATTGTGTCCTCGCAAAAGTCTACCTGCTGGTGCCTGGGCTGCCATTTTCTGGACAGTATCCAATTAATTCTCTGTGGAGGATTGTATCCTTTACTGATCCTAGGGGGAGCTTGCAAAACGAGAAGTGGGATGGATTTAGTTGAAATCAGTGGCTACTTCAGTTGGTGAGATGGGTGGGATTTTGACGCCTTATTAAAGACGCCGGTCTGGACGAGCAATGTCTCAAATCTGAAAATCCTTCCTGAGCGCGCCTATAAGGCCTATAGGGAGGAAGGAAAGTGAGTTAAAAGCCAGCCGACAGCAGCTGAACAAGGCCACCAACCCTAGAACGTGCAGCTGCAGATATGGCTTACAGCCTCTTAATATTGGCCGATTACCCCAGCCAATATCAGCGATCATAGTGGAGGCTGCTGACATAACTGGGCGTCAATCTGAACCAGGCTGGCGCTTACAAGCTGTTGTGTCAATCTCCTCTTTAGGCTCTTTGCAGGAGGGCTGAGATTGGCGACAGGTTGTAAATGGTGTACCACTCTCTCAGCCGCAGACTAGAGGAGCGACATCCTCATACCATTGGATAAAACCTATGAGTTATTTTCAACCCCCAAGAAAGAAGGGATATTCTAGGGAGCACTGCCTCTTCTGCTGTCTTACAGTTTCATCTGCCTCAATCTGCTAAAAAAGAAATCCAGTTTGCTTTACCCCCTTAAATGTTTCTCCGCATTGAGTAAAGGACGATTTGGTTTAGACCAACAGTCCATCGATCATTTGGCGGTCAGAAATCTTTTGCAACTATGACTGATGTTCAGCCTATAAATGTTCCAGCTGCGCCTGCGTTTGATGCGGCTGGCCTGGCTGTGACTGCTCCGGGAACGATTTATCAGCGCGATCTGTCCGGTCGCCAAAACAACTACGGTTCCTATGGCTACTTTTCTCTCTTGGGCAGTGGTATTGACTTTTGCTAATCATTATCTTGAGCCTCCAATGATCTAACACAATCCCATAGATTGGGCTACCTGGAAATACGGCGAAGCGAATGCCTGGACTACGACCTGCAAGACCATTGGCTCACACTTTGGTTGCTTCGAGAATATCTTCACGACATGCTATCCCCGTGCATCTATCTGCAATAATGCAGATTCAGGTGCCCTTTGCTGGTTCGTCTGATTGGTACCCAAATGGTTGCAAGACGTCGGCTAATGACTGACTTCAGCACCGGGGATGTTAACGTGAACTATCCGTATTGTGCGACAGGCATCAAGGCCCTAGAAGACGACGACGAGCTATCTGTATACCTTTGTGGTAAAAGCGAGCAACAGGTTCCCTTCTACTAATCAACCATTATCAAGGTAACAACGGGTAGTACGACTAGAGAGCAGACACTTACCAGTATCGATACCACCAAGGGCGTCCCCATTGTCACCAAGACGGCCGAGCCCTCACGTGAACCAAGTAACCCTACCCCAGTCGGGGCCATCGTCGGTAGTGTTATCGGCGGTGTCTCGCTGATCGCCATCTTGGGACTGGCATTTTGGTTCCTTCGAAGCAAGAAGCCGCAGAGCAAGGAGGTGACGCCTACGCCTGCAGTCGCACCTGTTGTTCCCTCTCAACAATACCAAAAACAAATGTACCAGCAAGATGTGCCTCCTCCGGTTGTCTACGACTACAACAATTACGCCGGCTATTCCACTCAGGGCTCGCCGCCTCCCCCCAGCGATCCAAGATACAGCCAAATGTTCGTGGAGGGCACAAGCTCTCCGCATCAGAGTCCTCCCATCGAGCCCTACAAGACAGTTGCATCGCCTGTTTCCGAACTTCCCATCGCTTCTTCCCCTCACGGCAACACGCCCGTATCTGAGCTGCCCTCTCACACGGGGAATTTGAACCCACCACGAGGGAACTAGGAACAGTAGGAAAGGACTGGACATTTAGAAAAACGTACATAAGGTTGGGCCTATAAGGAGCTTGTTCGAGACGAGCGCCAAATACCGTTGTAATAACGGGAGGAAACGTCGGATCAAGATAATATTCTCAGGTTCAGGGCGGATTAACGATATACGAGTCAGATAATTGTATCAGCTTTATGCTGTAGCCATTAGTCAGTCATCGTGGTATCGACATCTAAGTTGTGGGCTAGAAGTNNTCCGGCAGAGAGAACCTAGAGTCAGATAATTGTATTCTACTCCTTACGGATGTTAATAACTATAACCTACTTGCCAAAGTACTTTAGTTCCAAGTATCGAGCAATTGGGTACACGATCGCGGTGACCACAAAGGTCAGCTCATTTGCAACATCGCCTCCATATGTTCCAATCAACTTGCCTAGTGGTCCGGTGAACCAAGTCTCAACCATTCCCATGCACCACGCAACAACGCCTAAAAGGAAAGCAACAGAGGCAGCAATACCATGTGGCAGCCTCTCTCTGGTGTTCCAGCCCTCAAGATCGTAATTGTCGAAGTTACGCTTGCGGAAGATGGTGTGTTCCTCGAAAAGGATGACGAAGTAGCTAGTACACCAATAACCCAGCAGACTCAGAAAATCTTGCAGATAGGTGTTGAGCTTTTGGCGGCCAACGATAGCTAGAATGATGACGATTACGAAATTTCCAAGGGTCCAGATGAAGCGAGGAACTTTGGCACACGGAGTGGCCATTTGCTGGAACGAGATGGCTGATGAGTAGAGGGACATGATGTTGGTGTTGATGCCGCTGAATGATAGCAGAACGAGAAGCAACTTGGCGAAACCTCGTGGATGCAGCATATCTCTGATGAGAAAACCAAGACCTTGGTGGGGATCTTCGTATGCCGTCTTCCAAGCTTCGACATTGTTGAGTGAACTGGCAACCGTAGCTCCAGCAGTCATGCCGATCGCTGTAGGGATACCAATACCAGCAGTAGTCAAGAGCCAGACTTTCAGCCGTGATGTGTTGGCCGGGTAGTGCGCATAGTAATCCGAAGCCATAGTCGCCCACGATGCGGAGCTACCATAAACGATGGCAATTAAAGAAAGCACGTTGCCCGAGAGATCAATGCCTGAACTAGAGGCAGGGGTCTTGTTGTCGGCGTACGGTCCAACCATGCCGAAGATGATCATGAACACGATGAAATAGATACACCAGGCATAACGCTCGTAGATCAGGATGTACTTGAGACCCAAAAAGCTGATGGCGAGCGAAACAATGGCGATGATGATAACGCCGACAACAAGGGATATATGACCGTCCGCGACGGCAGTAAGAGCCAGGCCGCCACTGATCGTAGCAACGGAAGCCCAACCCAGCTGTTCAATACCATTGAGGAAAGCAATGATCTTGTTGGGATACCATCCGAAGCTGTAACGAGAGACAGATACCTGACGTAGACCCGTTGCTGCACCAAAGGTAGCGCAGTACGAGGACACTGAACCACCAAGGATAGAAGCAAAAATGTAAATCAGCAGACTCTGCTTCAAGCTCAGACCGAACTCCCAGCCCAAGAACCCGGTGGCGAAACAGCTGATGCCCATAGTACCCGAGGCCCAAATCAGGGCCATGTTGAGTTCCTCATGCCATGGTACAGGTCGCTTGTCCTCTTCTGTCTTGCGTACGATGGCTTCAGACTCGACGCCGAGAGCCTTGTCCATGCGAGCCTCGAAGCGGCGGAGGCTTGCCAAGACGCCGCGTCCATAGTCGGCTGATGAAGTGTAGTCTTCGGCCGCCGGAATGTCGCCGCTGCCTGACTCTAGGGATAACTCGTGGTCGCCGCCCTTGAGCTTCTCATTGTAGGTTGCCATGCCTGCCTGAGTCCTTGGTTGCAGGAGTTGTGATTGACCAGAGATAGGCGACAGCTGAGGACGCGGATAAAGTGAAAGGACCGAGGTCACACAATAGAACAGACATCAAGAGAGACAGAGTGAGCAGGCTGTAACACTGTATTTCTAGATCCTAGAAACCCCACATCGGTTCGCTCAATCGAATATTCGACCGATAGCAGTTGCCGCTTCTCCCGTGCCCACCTAGCTATCGCACTCGTTCATGGGGTACGATACCACTAACCTTCCCATTTCGCTGTCACATCGCGCCTATTATTGGTCACTGTCAGACCCTCAGCGGCGATAAGCGATACTTATCACTACCATACCAGGATGTTCTGTGCGATGCGCGTGTAACCCACGAGCAGTGTGTCCGAGACGTCGTACGCGCTAGAAACCCAGGACCGTCGGCATTGGCTGCAGCCACTTAGATGCCTGTCAGATCCATTGCCCGATGGGGCTACTTATCAATGACCCGCTGAGAATCCGGCTACCACGGCATCGGAATATGTGCCGTGGGGAAGAGACTTTTTATCCTGCTTCCTGATACGGGATGGTAAACTCCACATGGACTAGATGCTGGAATAAATTTCTGTATCATTTTGTTTATAGCCACTCGTGCCAGGAAATTGAGTTGCTCGGGGCCAAGGTCAGATAGCGGAGATGGCCGCTAAGGTCTAGAACCAGTGCGGAACAACCCCAGAGTCTTGAATCAACTGACTAAAAGTCTGTCAGCTCGATTTAGAAAGCTCAACCAGTCAGAAGGTTTAAATAAAATGCCTAGTCATATCATTGACGTTAGTTTGTGTCAAAGTTATGAAAGTTATGGCCTTGATAGAGCTCAACGTTGGAATGTCAGTGCTGTAAATTTTGCGGTTTTTAACTCCTTGTTGCTAATTCAGTGAATGAATTTTCCTAGATGCTGTGAGTATAGAAGTGGTTGGAAGTGAAGCTACAGATACTTGCGCCTGTGTTTATATAATAGATTAAAACCCTGCTAACTCATCCTTTTTGCTATTCCCTAACTTTTATATAAACGCGATGTAGGGTAAGCTCGTCAAGTCGACTTCGCCAGCATTGGCCTGCTTTAGCCTAAAATGTCTCAACCCCTGTCCTCTGTTTCATTGGGCAACAAAGTCGTGTGACTTGCCTTGCCAAGAGTTGTCAATGACGACTTCTGACTTTGATCATGTATTCGAGATATTTCCTCCATGATCCTGTTATCCCTTATTTTCGACAGCATTGCTCGTTTTAATACCCAAACTCAGGGCCTGGTAGCATCTCTATAGTTCTGTTACATTCATCAACACTGGCCATCCACCTCTTGATCCCGACGTCATCGATACCCCGCAGTTTTGCGATGGCGTCCATCCGCCTCCTCGCCACCGTAACGCTACTCATCGTCATCGCTTCAGCCCAGCAATGCAACCTCAAGACCTTGAAGTCCTCTTATCCAGCGCCTGCTACTGCCGATGGCTGGAACTACAGTATCATCGCCAATGAGCTTAGACGACCCCGAGGTATACTATTCGACAGCGAAGGTGCTCTCATTGTGATAGACTCTGGAAATGGCATAATACATTTCGAACTCGATGATGAAGGTGGAACCTGCTTGCAAGTCAAGAAGAAGACCACTCTACTAAAGAAGAATAACGTGAGCTACCCAGATCCAGGAAACCCCATCGTTTGACCATCAGCTAAGTTATTCACCGTGCTAGCTCAACCATGGCATCGCCCTCTCTAAAGATGGACGTACAATCTATGCTTCATCATCCGATGAAGTCTTTGCTTGGTCCTATGACCCATCCAAACTCACCCTCAGCGAATCTTCTGCCCAGACTTTAGTTAACAATATGACTAACGGAGGTCATACCTCTCGAACCCTGCTCATCTCACAGAAACATCCAGACATGCTGCTCGTGTCCCGGGGTAGCGATGGGAACGATGACGCAGGTGCTGAAGATCGTGACTCTGGTCGCTCTCAGATCCGCGCCTTCAACATCTCGTCTTTCAGCGGCAATTCCGATAAAAAGCCTTACGATTATCTTGACGGCGAGATCCTCGGCTGGGGTCTTCGCAATTCCGTCGGCGTGGCAGAGCATCCAGAGACAGGTGGCATTTTCAGCGTTGAGAATTCCGCCGACGAACTACATCGTAATGGTAAAGACATCCACAAGGACAACCCAGGCGAGGAGATGAATTTCCACGGGTATCTTAATGGCTCTGATGATCAGGGTGGCAACTACGGCTACCCTCTTTGCTATACCCTCTGGTCTACAGAAGGCTTCCCTAATCTCGGCGACCTGAAGATAGGCGATCAATTTCCAGCTGATCGCCAGGCTGACGGCGATAATGCTACCGCCCTTACTGATGAGGAATGCAAATCCGACTACGTTGCTCCAGTCCTAGCGTTCCAAGCCCATATGGCGCCTCTTGACCTGAAGTTTGACGAGAATGGAACAAGAGCCTATGTATCTTTTCACGGTAGCTGTAAGCTCCCCTTTCCCCAACTTCGGACCCCGTACACTTCTAACAACTCCAGGGAACCGCAATCCACCAGTTGGATACAAAGTCTCGTACGTAGATTTCCAAGATGGTAAACCTGCATCTTCTTCACGAAGCACGAACGCTACTACACCCATAATCTACAACAAAGATCTCTCCAAATGTCCGGATGACTGCTTCCGCCCCGTCGGTCTGGCCTGGGATTCTAAGGGTAGACTGTGGTTCAGTTCTGACAAGACTGGCGAGATCTTTGTGTTGAGTCACGAGGGCGGCTCGGGTTCAACTGGAGGGAATGGATCTGAATCCAGCTCTGGCAGTGGTGATGATGATAACGATTCCGCGTCTCTACAGCCAGGATCGGCTGCTTTCATTATCACCATTGCGGCTTTCATCGTAGGAGGTTTACTTGCGTAATGCTCCTAGCAAAGTGCTTTATAAAATTGAAAATTGATACTAGCTGAAATCTATAAAACACATATACACAATAATGTTACATCCTCTAATCTATACGGTATATCAGACAAAAAATCTAGTTGTTGATCTTGAACCAGGTCCCCTCATTCAAACTCAATGGTAATCTCAGGTGCGCCCTCAAAATCAGCAGGCATGGTGTGAACAAACGTCCAATGATTGTGGTCGTAAATCGGACTTCCCGAGCCACCATATCGACCAGCAAATGTGATCTGTGGCTCCGGGTTTGCGTTTCCAGAGACAGATATCGAGGCGCCTTGGATGTCGGCCCACGACTGAACATCCCTCTTCGCAAGTGAGGGAGAGGCCACAAAAGTGAAAATTGAACTGCTAGTCCCTTCAGGATATGTCACTTTGAGCTTCTTTGGTGATACTTCCATCAGGACATGGGCCTCAGTGGGTCGGAGCTGTGAGGTGCGTCAGTAAAAGCAGGAGTGAGTTTTGAAGCGGTATAACTTACGCTGAGCCATCCAATCTCATCATCTCCGTAAGACCAATGTGCAACCGCAGGGTGGAACTGGGCCTTATTATTCGACGGCCCGTTTGCACTTTTCGTTCGATACGACTGAGCCCCAATCATGAGCGACTCGCTAAGCCACGTGGTGATATTTCGGGTATCAAGATCGTACGGCGGATAGTAAGCCTTCCCCTCATACGTCCTCTCTCCATTAAATGTCTTCAGCGACTCCTTAAGATCATCCGAAAGCAACGAATTGTGGAATTCCGAGTGAACAGCAATGAGAGGTGCCCAAGCCCAGTCACGCGCATGGCTCATGACTTCCGGGTACTCCCATAACCCTGACTCCTTCCTCCCGATAATAGGCGCAAGAAAGTGAGATAGAATGCCCAGAGACTTGGTCATGTCGAATGTATATGCCCGGTCCCACGGACCGGCGAGATTGCGCATGCTCGGATTCCACAGTTGCGAAGTGTAATTCCAGACACCGCGTAGGAGATCTGGGCCTCTCTCCGAGAGAATACTATCCTTATCACCATACTTGCACCATAGCGTAAGACCAAAGAGCGAAATTCCGGTGTATGTCGCAGAGTTGAATTCCGAAAGCGTATCATGCAAGTCAAAGAGGTTGATAATCTCCTTGGCATAATCCTCTCCAGCCTGTGTCATATTGTCATCGCCTACTTGTCGGCCAGTCCAGCTCGTCCCGATTGCACGCATGATTGCAGGGTTGCTGTAAGATGGATAGAGGTTATCTCCGTTGACACCACCCACACGGTACGAGTCGCCAACGCTGCAGTTATACAAACTGTCCAGCATAAGCCCCTTCAAATCGTCAGACAACAGATCGCCGAACTCTTCGTATATAGTGATGAAGCTGAGACCAACGAAGCCACGCCAGTTGGGGTCCCACGATCCGTACATTTTGGCAGGGTACCATGCTGTTCCAACAGTTGGCTCCTCGGGTTCTCGCGTATAGTCGCCATACCACAAATCTTTGGGATTGTCGTGCTGGTCGTTGATAACGTATCTGATGACATCTTCAGCCTTTGAGGCATCACCATCGCCGTTCCGTGCAAGAAGGCCGACCGCGTACCATGTAGAGGCTAGTGTCTCGTGATTCATCGCGGCATTAGAGTTGAGGTCGTATAGCTGTGAGATCTTGGGGTCGTAGAACCTATCCATCCACTCCATAGAGTCTTCAACCATTGCTTTGGCCTCTCCTGATAGTGCCCATGATTGTGCAACATGCTGTGTAAGAACTCCAAGGAGGCATGCGTGCAGCCTAGTGAAGACTTTCATGTTGGCTTCAAAGATTGGAAAGGATAAGAATATCTCTTTTGTCTGATCTGTTAAGAGCCTGACAAATCTTAGTGATGCTAATGTAATAGAGCAAAGGGTATCTGAATAGGCGCTTAGGATTGAAGGAAACATTGCGTATTTGTATTAAATGTTCTTGCTGTATAATTACAGCGCGTATCTTGTGGTTCTATGTCTTTGTCTCCTAATCCACATCTCCTATCCGAATTCTGTCTGAAAAGCAAAGCCGGCTGCTATTCATTTCACGTGAGCCAATAAGGGGTTGTGACGCTGTAGGGTGAGTTCATGCAGGTAAAACAGCAGTCAGGAGATTTCGACCTGGCCCTCATAACTCCTGACCAGTGCATTCAGTGTCAGTCCCTAAGAAAATGAGCTTCCACTCAAAGCGAAACCTGTTGGTTAATGATGGAAGATGACTGGTAGATAGCCGGCCCAATGAAACCGGCTTTGTTTCTGATATTCCCCAGAGCCCACGATAAGATCTGATAGGCCAGCACAACAGATAGATCCTTACTTATCGCAATACAACCCTGGAGCTTGTGATGCTCGGACGGTCCCTGGCTGATCTCCCGAGGCACGTGGCGAATAGCAGCAGGCGCTCTTCTCCTTCACGCGGAGGAGATCTTATCTGGAAAAATATAGTCATTTAGTATTTGTTTCATGTCACCTAGTTTGGATACCCACGGGGCGCGTAACTGGTTCTTTTGCTCGGGCCGCATGAAATTCGGAAATAAATAGTTTCGATAAATGCATGGTTCAATCACGGAGCGCCTAACCCCTGAGTAGATGCGGGGACTTTGTCGATCGAGATTTGAGCGCAACGTTGCATTTTCATCAGACTTGCAAATGTGATCTGCAAAAGGAGAATGTGACACGAGGTGCACATGCGCATTCAACTTTTGATAACTTCACTGTAGCCATTAACTACAGCATGCATTGTCTGGGCCGCAGTCTCGTCGCTCAGGCATGTCCAAGTATCTGCAGCGATGCCTTTGGTGTTGAACTAATGGGGAAAGGAACGGTAGCGACAGTCTGACTCACCTGTAACTCTGAAGAGGATAGGATGCCGTGATCTGATCATGAGCAGGAGTGTCTTTGGAGATGATATCTTGATTGTCATCAGAATGATATGTAGTGTCCGTCCGAAACGTCATACCTTAGCTGGAGGGCCTATCTGCTCTATCACGAGTCACAGCCGTACCGCAGCTGAAGTCGAGAGTTGAACATTTTAATATCGAAGAAAGAGAAAAGTGCTTTTACTCGCTGAAATAAGTTAGGTGTTTGACCTGATGATTTTAACAAGAAGTCGTTAATATCCTCATGGTAGCGACGTGGGCCGATCCAAAGCTTGGCGTCCCTCCACATCCCGACAGGCATTGAAGATCAGGTTTCAGCCACAGCAAGTGGCCAAGAAGCCCAGCCCAAATGTGGTTTAGATTGCTTTATTAAGCAACTTCGCCTCTGCGACTGGTTAATATTTTTATATAATAATAAGGAGTGAAGATAACTGGCTAGAATGGTAGGCTCTAAGTATTTAAAAAATCCTGCATCTAAATCTTAGTCGACGGTGGATTAAATGTGTCAATGAATTGCTTCTGGAAATCCCCAAACTTCAGCTCGTAATGCACGGTGCCGACCACGTCCTGCTCAGTGATGTTGGCCATAGCACTGGTAATGACCTTCTTCCGGGCATCAGGGAACGTAATGCGACGCACTTCAACAGTCGTGCCATAGTCATTGAACCACTGACGAGCCTCGTATGCTTCATTCTTGCACTTCACAAAGGCTCCGGGCTTGGTGCATGGTTCACCGCACAGCTCCCCGTTCTGCACGCCCTTGCAGAAGGTTGAAAAGTCGCCTGGGTGGGGTACGGCGTTGTGGCCCTCAAGAGTGAACTGCCAATGGATCATCTGATCCTTGCCGCGGGTTCCGGTGTAGTCATTGCTGTGCCAGTCGTTGATGAGATCTTTTGGGTTTGTGACGACGTAGGGTGATGCCCATGCATTGCATGCAACTGTGACGAGGAGGACGGCTTTGGCGAGCATAATTGATGGATGACTGCTGCATTGTTAGTACGGGATTCCTCTTGCTTCTATCGCTAGATTGAACTAGTCGAATTACCTTGGCTGTCTCAGATTCTGTGGACAGAGCAAGCGCTTGCTTGTGGAATTGTCTTCAATGCTTTTTGAACCAACAATGTCAAAACTGAAGGCAGGATCGCTTTCTATTTATCCTTCTTGCGCGAGAAGGTTTGTATCCCTGTAACACGAGAAGCTTGTTTTGTACAGCCTTGTACATTATATCATTTAATTTTATTTACCATGTCACACTAAAGTTTAGAACATCGGCAGTTCAATTTAGCGTGCCGTAGATCCGATCGCTGCTCTCTACAAATAGCCCGAAGACAAGCCTCTTAACTTAACACTGCGTTTTAAATAGAAAAGATCGCAAGAGAGAAATTCCGAACCTGCATTATCTGGTGTTCAACTGGGTCGAACGCTGATTGGTGGCATGAATTCTCCGTTTGCACAATGCATTTATTATCAGTCACGAATTCGCCTATGATGATCCACTGGGCAAGCAGCCTGTTCAGGGCATAACTTTCAAATCATAAATAATATACCCTTTTCTGTCAAGAAAGCAGACTCTTTCCATTTAGCCTGTTGTCTGATTAATTTATCCAGGTACAACACTTGAAGAATATGCCCAAAATGGATAACAAAATGAAAATGCAATGGGACAAGCTAGAGAAATATCGTAAGATCTCTAAGGAAGGATTCTCTGTGCTGCCATCAACACACGACTATGGGCGCGAGACATCGCATATGGAACAAAGCTTGTCAAGCCTGCATAATTACCCAGCCAGTATTGGATATATAAACTGGAAGCCAATGTCTGAATCGACTAGAAGTTTTACCTCCCCATCATTACAACATCATTCCATCGCCATTGACATTTAGTCAAAACATTCAGTGTCACCTACTTCATCATGAAAGCGTCTATCATGACCCCGCTTATGTCCCTCGTGGGCCTGACGATGGTGTCTGCTATGGCACGTTTATGCACATCAGATGTTTATCATCCCTCATGCTAATCGACTCTCAGGCCGTTGATATCCGCTCAGATATCCCTGAGGGCTACACTATTGTGCCTATGACGTGGGTCGGCCCCATCGAGGAGGGCGGCAAAAACCACACCTTCAAGGGCACAGCTGAGGTAATTCAACAGCTAAATATGTATCTCATAAAGACGCAGCTGACCGAAAATCACTCACAGGAGGTGCTGGCTCAGATCGAAAAGCTCAACCCCAACTTTGCCGAGTTCGCTGACAGCAAGAAGAAAGACGACAGCACGAAGGTGTCTATACGTGCCCTGGAAGCTCGCCAGCCGGTACGTTCCTCCTTCAGCTTCTCTTTTCTTCCTGATCCATGGTTCTGATATTAAACTGCTCAGACTCGCGTCGCTTGTGATGGAGGAGGCCCAAACGGAGGCCAAAGCATGCGCACCAAAGTCAGTGACGCGCGCCAAGGAATCGATCATCTCAGAAGGCTTGGAGACTTTGGATGCGGTGCCCCTGCAAGATCATGCGCACGCATGACGTGCAATTGGCAGTCTGCCATTTGGTTCTGCAACGATGTAAGTTAAAATTTTCTCCAACAATGCTGCCCGGCTGACTGTACATATGCAGAATGACTACGAGGTCAGCGACCGTTGCGATTGGCAGGGTTACTTGGCTGAGCTGGTGATTGAGAAATGTCAGCGGCATGTCAAGGCTGACTGCTGGGTTCCCAATCCTGTTTGTACCAATTGCTGTCAGGCTATTGACACATGGCTTGTCATGGGCGCACAGTACGACGTACGGAATTGGAACGTCATGATTAATGGAGGCTGCTAGGATGTTTTAAACCTTTCAGACCGGCGTCATCAACAATTCGTGTATCGATACACATCTTTGATGCGGAAGACCTTTGCTTCACATATAACATAAAGTCATAGTTTTCGACAAGCGGACCAAATGTCTCCAATCTGACCTTAAATTGATCCAAAGACAAGGCACTAGCTTACCATTTCTTCTAAAGCTTGAAGAGCTGGTTAGGGCTACCATGATAACTATAAGTAAGGATTCTTCCAGTAGGATTTCATACCTCAAGATCCGAAACATAATCAGCATGGCTTGCGCTGTAAACTCTATCAGATATGTGAAACCAAAGCTACAAAACTTGGTGATGCTATTCGGACTTACGGCAAAGACGCGCCGTTGTCCAGGTTGTCGATATCGCCGCCCTGAAAACGCCATTGAGCGCGTTAATCATTCTAGTGTATATGTTCTGTGCGTTCTGTGCGAACTGGGTTATAACGCCCCGGAATTTTTCTCAGCGTACTCAATCATACTTTGAAGAATGAGACATACCAGAAAAATATAGCCACACCCCGTCTGCCTCGCTCTTGAGAGTTAGCAGGTCCTTGGGAATTCTATGACCGTCGATGCTGACGTACGATCTGACTATCCACTGCTATTACAGTTGATAACAATCTTCTATCATATGTATAAATCCCATGCATTAAGCTCCGATGCAAACATTAGTCTGAGCCAGTATGTATATATGCATTTTATACATAGCCCATTCCATTGCGCCACGTGCGTTGTCATAGCCCTCTTCTACAACGAGATATAGTTCATTCTCCAAGTTCTGCCATTTGAGACAATAATAGCCCTCCCAAAGTTGGAGAAAACCCCTGTAGAGTTGTTTCCTGCAATGTATCCAGGAAGGCGCCCGGGCTGTTGACTTTGTCCCGACACAACAGCCACTCAGGCAAGTCTTGGTCATCTGCAACTCTTCCCTTATTAATACATATATCAATCAAAAGAACTATTCTGAGGTATGAGCTCGGGTTGTTTAGCAGAATTTCCGTCCAGGTTGAGCTTAGGGCCCACATGTCGTGCGTTTGGGATACAGTCTCGACCTGGTCTGCTGCTTGTCTGACGGCTGCCTTTATCAGCTCGACGTCGTCGTATTGGGGATAGAAGGAGCTCAAGGCTTCGGTGAAAGCAATCAGACTGTGATTATCCGAGCCGGTGCCCGAAGAGTGAATTGGCGAAGAGGGAGCATTGGTCGTTCCCAATTTCGCTGTCACAACGCTCAGTGCAAGTGGTATTGCCATACATCCAATTCTGCATTGAAATACATCAGCAAGCGTCGAAATGCTGAGAGTACATCAATCCTGACTTACGCGCTGACAGGTAACCACCGTACGATTCGAAGCCTGTTCAGGTTGCTGAATAACTGCGACATGCTTGCTATTGCATCTTGCAGATTGTCTCGAATCTCGAGCAGGGCAGTTGGCTCTACTGTCTGATCGGTGGCAGACCTCAGGTAGGAAGATAGTTTGCAGTGCTGCAAGGCGATTCTTGCATGGCTGTCTCAGCGTCAGGAGCAGCCAAAAGGAATACACAGCCACTGGTAAGAGGAGGGGATACCTACTGGTAATAAATATATAGAATACCAATGTGTAGGCCGACAGATTTGTGAAGAGTTGGCCTTCTCTCAGTGTAAGAATTTGGCTGCTCGAAGGGCGGAAATATCATTGAGGCATGACTGAACCACCGATTCATAGCACTCTCACATTTTGCGATTGTGATAGGCTCTTCAAAATCCATGTTTTTCTTAGCCACAGAGAGATCCCTCAACGGGAAGGTGATTTCAAGAACGTCGGTTAGCATCACCATGAAATCAGTCGATACCCCCAAGAGACAATTCAGACTCTTCTTGCTCACAGGATTATAGACGCTCGATCGATGAACCTCATCCTGGAGATCTGAGGCTTGAAGAGCCGTGCTGCTCCCGAAATTGAATGTAGAGTGACTGATCAACAGTCGGCAACGGGCAGAGAGCGACATGATGCGGTCTGCGATAATACAGCACCACCAGAGACGGCGGAGGCTCCCTTGGCCCTTGGTTGACGCATCTGGTCTCGCAGCAAGTTTGTCGGCGCCCAAACATCGGGCGTGCTGCACGGCACGGCTTAACCAGGTCTGACAGGGAACCAACACCATATGTAATGGAGGGTACCATAGCATGAGTAGGATTGACGCCTGAGCGAGCGGCAAATGATCACATTCTGCGTGTAACTCGTACAGAAGCTGGGCATACCGATCAGCATCACGTCCCTTGATATATCACCCCGACTTGGTTCCCTTACCTTTGCTTGCCTGTAGAACTCCGCTCTGGCCTGGCGGAGAGTTGCGTATCCAAGCTTTCTTATACAGTCGAAGGGAACAAACTGGTAAAAAGGCGATGTATTAGTAACGTTTCTCGTTAAACTCATGACCTCATGTGACGGTTGTGACCCAGTATTACAAGTGCATGGAATACACACCGTGCAGCTACTGAAGAGCATCGCCTGGAAAAGAACAAGGGATACAGTATCCAGCCTTATTTCGCCTTTATCTGTGAGGTTCTGCGCATACATGTCCCAGAAGTTACCCTCGTCGATGATGGGGGCCATTGGGTGAACGTGGAGAAAATACTGCTCGACAAAATCATCCAGCACTGGCCGCGTAGGAACATGAAGGCAACCTTGGGACTCGAGATAGTTGACATCTGATGCCGATATGTTGTGAAGGTTGCTTAGGGTGAGAAAGCGAAAGTGAGAGTACGTGACCACCATGGTCGCTGACGGCGCTTGGGACCCATTCTGATTTACCGATGGGTTGCTGCTTCTTGGCGATTCCTGACCCGTATCACTGGACACATGATCAGGTTGTGAGATGACAGGGCCCCAGGATTGAGATGGGCCGAGTAGGCTTTCGGGACGAATCGCCTCGTGAGTAGGGACAACACTGGAGGGTTCTTCTGTGCTGTTCTGTGATTCAGAGCCTAGTTCTACCACCGCCGGCTGCAGGTCTTGCTTCTCTGAGTTGTCAATCGGTACTCGGCGGCTGTGACGTCCCCCTCTCGTTGCCCTGCTCGTCGATACTGTAGTCAGCAACCTATGAGGTGATATTGGACGGAATCGGCGGTTCTCTTTACTAACAGACGCGTAGCCCTCCCGACAACCAGGCAGTTCTTTCCCAGATACCGACAGTTGGTGCACGGCTGAGCAACAATCGAGACGTCGCATCGAACCTTGCGTGATCGACAGGCCAGGCACGCCTTTATTGCCCTCTTACGATGCGAGTTGGAACTTGGCATGTCAATTGAAGCTGAGGCTCTGCAGGAAGCATCTTCCATGGCAGGATGTCTATTTGCGGGGGGATTCAAGAATTACTCGTGATTCTGTAAGAGGACTGAAGTTTGAGGGGAAATGGATGCCAACAGCTTTGTCTGATTCCGGGATCCACAAAGTTACTGAGGCTCCGGGCCCCATAGCATTTAAACTTTAACTCCAAAGCAGTAAGTGAGTCAATGTAGTTAGTAGTAGCTGTAACTTATTTAGTGCGGAGTTCGACCCGCAGATCTGAGGCCTCATTTTAGTTACATCCTTTGGCAAGGTTTTGCTGTCACGCGCTGTCACTTTCCCACGATTATTGCACATATTCTGAGCATTAATTACCTGCTTTCCTCTCCCGCAAACTGGTTAATAAAGTACATAGTCCGATACGCGCAATCAACGGAACGCCCATACCGCTTACAAGAACGATTTCACAATTTCAGCTCTAATGCCCTTGGAAGGAATGCCTCTTGTATTTATTTGATCTACTGATTCAATACCTTGGGTGTTCCATAGCGTAGCCTTAATAGCTGTCATCAAACGGTCAACGTCTCTTTTAAGAAGTCGATCTGTCCGGCTATGTTCCTCTCAAAGGCATCCCCGAAATAGACACTGAAATGGTCTTCGCCCTTCATGATAAGGAGCTTCTTAGGCTGAACCGCCTTTTCGAATGCTTCAAGTTGAGACCGCGTGTCAGTGATGGTGTCGTCATCTGCCACAATCATGAGCAACGGATTGGGAGAGATTCGGTGAATATAAGCAAGCGGCTCGGAAAGGCTGCAATTTGCCACACTTTGAGCCGTCACAGTCTCAGCCCAGGAATACCCGCGGCGAACCATTTCCTCGATGAACTTGACCGCTGATGGGCCAGCAAGAACCGCACCGGGATTATCATGCACAGCGCCATCCCGCAGCTCGGGGTACGTAGGGATCATGGTAGGGTTTCCCGTAGCCACAGCATTTCCGCGTTCCATGACCAAGGTCGCAGGTGGTTGCCGGCTAGCTCGGGACAGCCCGTCGCCCGAAACAAAGGGAACTTGAGCGATGACTGCAGCGATGTTGCTGTTGAGAGCTGCAGCCTTGATGACATTTCCACCAGACATGCTCGAGCCCCAATACACGATCCGACTGGGATCAACCTCAGCAAGTGTAGTGGCATAATTAAATGCGTCAAAGTAGTCCCTTGCCTGCATATCAGGGTCAACCTCGTTACGGGGAACACCCTCACTTTCGCCAAAGTTCCGATTGTCGTACAGCAGCACACCAAAACCGGCGGCCTGAAATCGCCGGGCAAAGTCTGGCAGGTACTGGAACCTTTCCCCACTGAACTAAAACGATGGTCCTTAGTCAATCAATAAACAGGAAGCAGAAATTAAAAGACTCACGCCGGTCGTCATGATAATACAAGGCCGTCTTTCTCCAGCAGCATAAAATGTGCCTTGAAGCTTGAGGCCATCATAAGTCTTGAACTCGACAACTCGTTCGGATGACATGTTTGATAGATAGTATGTATAGCTGGTTTAGATAAGCGCGGTGACTCTGAGTAACAATTGAACTTAACTCGAAACAAAATGAGACGAGGGACATTAGGCATTTATAATGGGGGAGACATGACACTTGATATGGGCTACACCGAGGCATCCGGCAAAGTCTTAGGTAGGCATAGGTCTAACCCAAGGACAGAGTCAGTCAACCTCGTGGCTATCACATCCGAGGACATATGTAACAGTGGCCAAGCAGCGGTGTCTATTTCCTACAAACATAACAAACAAACAGCTATTCACCTCGGATTTGATACTTGGTGGACCCAGAATGGGTGATCCCACTTACATGATTGGTTCGGCTAGATTGTCCCCCTTAGCCGCTTTCCCAAGCCGACGGCACAGGGGCCTCAAAGTGCCGACACTTTAGCTCATGCCTGCCTGGAGAAGTCCCGGCAGTAGCGGTATCTGGGGTATGGGTTGTACCCACGCTCTAATAAGTATAAAAGTCCACGACTGAAAGAGTTACATAGAGACCTTCCAGAATCCTCTCACTCTAATTCAACACGCTCTACTTATACCATCAGTCAAGCTATCAGCATGGAATCTATCTCGCGACTCCCGCAGCATCTGCCACCGTTCTTTACCAACTTGTCCAAGTCGCAAAGAGCACAAGGTGTAGCGACTGTCGTCGGTATTCTTGCCTTGCTCTCACCCTTGAACAGGTGGCTATCTTGGAGAAGCGCCAACCATGGCGACACCCTCAACAGATGGAATCCCGCCACTGAACTTTGTCGTGGTCACCGGCGGTAGCAGCGGCATAGGCGCCAAAATTGTCCAGATGTTAGAGGCCAAGAACATCAAAGTCATCATTCTGGACATAAATCCGCCGCCTGTCAAGAATGGTAAGTAGCTTGGAGTTCTCTGCGAGGCTACAATCTCTCAGGCCCTTTTGTAATTCCGTCCCTGTATCATAGGAAATAGCTGACTGGTGGTTGGGATAGGTACAAGAACTCCCTTTTACAAGGTTGATCTCTCAGACGCAGACGCAATTGCTTCAGTAGCAGAACGCATCCGATCTGACCATGGCCACCCGACAGCTTTGGTAAACAACGCCGGCATTGCACATGGTGAGACGATTCTATCAGTAACACCAGAGAAGCTTCAGAGGCTCGTCAGCGTTAACCTGGAGGCACCTTTCCTCCTGACGCAGCAGTTTCTTCCCGACATGATCAAAAATAACCACGGGCATATCGTCAACATCGCCAGTTTGGCTTCATTCTTGACCCAGGCTGCTAACGTTGACTATGGCGCCACCAAGGTCGGTCTGCTCGCCTTCCATGAGGGTCTGAAACAAGAGCTCAGGCATATCTACAATGCCCCTGGAGTACGCGCGACGTAGGTTGAATTTCCCAGCTACCTTCAGTCTGAGGAGTAGACTTGCTGACAAAGGAACATAGCGTCATTCATCCGACTTGGGTCAACACTCCAATGATTGAGCCAATTCTCAAGGCTGGCACCCTTGGCCGCTACGTTGAACCAAAAGACGTTGCGGGTGCTGTTGTTAGACAACTCACATCAGGGTACGGAGCGCAGGTGCCCGTTCCACACTCTCTGGGCTGGACATCAATGGTCCGTGGTTTGCCTGTGTGGATGCAGGAGAGGGTTCGTGATAGTATCACGGTAGGCTTTCTACAAGCCTTGACGGTGAATAAGGGAAAGTTGTAGCAATATGTTGACCCGTTTACTTCTTTTTGACAGTGTCTACGGTGCCCGAAGAGTTGGAAGAGAGAGTTGCAGTGGGAATAAGAAAGAAGAATAGATAAAAGACAATGCACGGTAACAGCAATGATGTATCTATAGGAAAAGTTGACAATTCTACTCGCATCTAATCTATAAATAAAAACTGTGACGCGAATCTTACCCAGTTCCCTATTTAAAGAGGCCTCACTTTGCTCAGGCTAGACATACCTTGCGCTATATTACCTGGCGGTGTTGCAATAGATAAATACCCCATAGGAGCTTAATGCTAGACGTGACGAGTCTGTGGAGTAGCTACTGTAGTGGCCTGAAGTTCTAAGTCGATCAGGATCTCAATACACAATAGACTAGTGACTGGTCGACTTGTGCCCATTCACGCAAGGATAGGTATCCATCTTATTAAACTAGAACTTACAATGAGACCAAGATCATTACGTGAAAGGTGGCTATGGGTGGCGGCGGCCTATAAGGTTAAGCTTTAGGCTGCAAACACAGATAATGAATGACAACACGATTTTTTTTTTTTTCCCGATATAAGCTTTTACCCAGAACGTGAAAGGTGGAAAGCGCCGCCAACTTAATATTGTCTCGGAATATGGTATTAAGGCTTGCTGATAATGTGATAACTTATGCAACGGCAAATTGTTGCCGGGTAATTTAGCGAACACGGAGAGGAGACTTTCCAATCCAACTCGGACCTCCTGGGTAGGTGTTGAGCCGACTTGACAACGAACGTCAGCCCCTCCAATGAAAGTATAGTGGTCCGGTCGCTCTGCAGATACTTACAGTTATATAACATCGAGTCCCTGAATATTTCTCAAGATCAAAACTCCAAGCTCTCGAGACAACTAAACCAGTTACAATATCTCCATTATCCTATACGTGTTGATCGTTCTTTCTAAGCGATTGCGCTTTGCGTGGTGGCTACTACCCAAGGTAGTAGTAACCTTGCCAGCAACTTCAAGCGTGAGACTACAGTTCCGTCGAGCTTCAACCTCAAGAACGCGACGCTGGTTGAGTTCAACGCGCATGCTCGTGAGGTAGCCCTTTCGCGAATCGACAATTCCACTGCTTGCAATAAGGATAACGTCAGGGTTCGAAAGCGTTTGAAAACCTCACCACCGATGAGATGATTTCTTATACTGGCGCCCTGAAGTGCCTAATAAAATTGCCAGCCAAGACCGACAGGCCTTGCCCCTATTGCCAAGTTGCCACACGATGACTGCGTCGTCAACCGTATCAACCAGATTCTAACTATCCACTTGAATGCTAACTTCCTTGGGTGGTATCGATGGCATATCTATGAGACAGAGCAGGCCCTTCGTAACAATTACGGCAACAATAGCCCCCTTCCCTTGCTATACATATATTTCCCATGCAAGGCAGGCTCTTTCAAGTCTTCAATCACTTTAGTGTAGTTATCGAGAATTTGATAGATCAAGCTTACTAACTATACGTGATCAGGGGACTGGACAAAGATAGAGAAGGAGACCTTCGAAAAGTCAGAGGTCTTTAACAGGTCCGCAACCTCACTATGCAGAAAAGGCGCGCCACTCAACTACACAGACTCTGATGTGATTATTATCAACTCTCAATATCCCAACATGTAAGTCGGTGCGCCAAACGAACGAGCGCCTTGCGTGATATCTCCATATCGAGCGACAAGCTTAAAACATAGAATGGACACTAACATTGGTTGTCAGTTTTCCTCACTGTACAGGCGGAGGCTGTGTTGCCAGCAGGCCCTTTGCCTACATCACCGTCAACCTCGGCCCTGTAGGACTCGCTCTCGTAGGCAACAAGACCGACACATCCGGCGCAGGCTGCAAATACAACCCCCGCTGCCTTAAGCGCGACTTGACCGACGAGATCCTTTACTGCTACGTCAACAAGACGAGCTTCCTCACACTCCTCCGCGACACGGACGATATATGGTGGTTCCAGACAATAATGTCAGGTCCCTGGGGATCTCGCGACATCGGAATCCATCCCGGCGCCCACAACTCACTTGGCGGTGATCCCGGTCGCGATTTCTGGGTCAGTCCCGGAGAGCCGGCGTTCTGGGCACACCATGCGAACATCGATCGGGTCTGGTGGATATGGCAGATGCGGGACCCGGAGGTGCGTGCAGCGAATGTGTCGACCGCTGTGAATGGGCCGATCACCATGTATGACTTGTACGAGCCGCATAAGAATGCTACTATCTTTGACCTTCAGAATCTAGGTTGGGTCGCTGAAGCACAGGAAGTGGCACTGGGTGAGCTCATGTCGACAACAGAGGGAATGTTTTGTTATATCTATGAGTAGGAGGGAAAAGGGAGTGTTGCAGGCAGCTGTTCCAGACTTTGCTATATCTCCACTAAGCCTGGTTACAGCGTGAGGGCGGCGAGTCATGGTCACTTTGCATGACATGTTGCTATTTCTACAAACTTCATTTCGTATTTATCTCTACTACAGAAGACCTTAGGGCCCACCTTTATTACAATAGCCTACCTATTTATTAAAACAAGTTAAGGTGCTTAAACCATAGACTTCCCGCATTAGTATATCCAATCTTCTGTATACCTTCCCACTGTGTCACTCCCGACCAAGGCTCACTGATGGCAGTGTTTCTTGATGAACCAAGTTCTCTCTGCTGATTTAAGCTCTCGGCCATAAGTGAGGCATGCGACTGAGGGTCTGTAATCACTCTGCAGGACATAGACGGCACATAAACCCTCATTTTGCCCTTTTGTGTAAGACCTTGAAAAGACAAAAGTTGCGTTATAGTCCTTGATGATGTCGCAATAGATAAGTCCACTGGAACTTCCCCGCCTTTCCACATAGGACCATCGGCGATTGGATGAATAGCGGTAGTAGCCCAAGTGGAGAGATGTCGCCATCCGATCGTCGAGACGATTTACCCCATCATCTACGAGAGCTCCATTGGCAGGCATTGTCTACACTATCGTAAAGCTATGTTTATCTGCTATAGGATATATATACCCATGTTGATTACCCATTCTGCTTATCCGGTACCTAAATCAGTCTCCGCGTACCAAAGCATACCGCGATGGGCACCAACCCTGCAAAATACTACGTCTCGGCGAACAAGCTCGCCATACTTGCAGATCAATGCAAATATGCATATGTGAGAGTATAAGACTATGCTCGGGGCCATATCTCGCCGCTGCTCCTGATTAGCATACTACTCCCGTCAGTCAAAGATGGGTGTCATCGCAGCCTTGAAGGGCAATAAAGTTGGAGCCGTGGTAGTCTCCGTCTTTGACTGGTACCGTGCGTTCTTCATATCCGACCTTGCAGGATACAAGCTGACAATCTTGCAGCGTCGGAATACCCGAAAGAGGAGAGGAAGCTTCTCCGCAAGCTTGACCTAGCCATCCTGGTCTTTGGATCTCTAAGCTGTAAGTCTCACATTCTATTAACACCTGGTAGTATACTAACTTCTGCCAGTCTTTTGCCGCGTCAGTCTCTCTTGATACCTTCAAAACGATGGTACCTAGTACTGACTCTTTATTAAAGTTCCTCGGACAACAAAACATCACCAACGCATATGTCTCCGGCATGAGAGAGGACCTCAATGCCTTCGGAAATGAGTTGAACTACTACGTCGTTGCTTGTAGGTCTTTGTTAAGGGGTATGAAAGAAACAGCACTGACATAGAGGTGCCTTATGCAGATAATACGGCTTATGTCTTGGGCCAGATCCCACTTATGACGCTACAAACAAAAGGCAAACTGTAAGCCAAAGTCAACTGACATGCTACTCATTAGCAAGGGCGCAGTTAACCATGACAGGGCACCGTTCCTCCTCCCTTCGCTACAGATCCTTTGGGCCGTCATCGCATTTTGTCAGTCTGAGATCAAACATAGCTGGCAACTCTATATCTTGAGAGCCTTGACTGGGTTCCTCGAGGCCAGCTCATTTGGTGGCACTCATCTAATCCGTAAGTCTTCAAACATTAGACCCTGCTAGGTGCTGACATTGTCGGTGTAGTTGGCTCGTGGTTCAAGAACGAAGAACTCTTCAAACGAGCGGGCGTCTGGTTCATGGGCAATTCACTTGGCTCCATGTTCTCCGGATATCTCCAAGCTGCTGCGTACCGAAACCTCAATGGCGTTTTTGGGCGTGCTGGTTGGCGATGGCTGTTCATTGTACAAGGCATCATCACATTACCTCTCGCTTTTCTGGGATTCGTCGTTTGGCCTGGACTGCCTACATCGCCCAGAAGGTGGTATATGACTGAGGAGGAGCATGCTCTCGCTCTCAGACGTATCCCTACTGTCGAGAAGGAGGGGATCACATGGAAGACATTCAAGTACACCTTGAGCCGTCCCATGTGGTGGATCTGTGTCTCATGCTACATCTTCTTGTGCCAGGCGCATTATTGGGTGAGTCTTATAACCGCAACCATAAAGACTCGACGCTTAACTGACCTCCAATCGGACTGGCTACATGGCTCTCTGGCTTCGCCACGCTGGCTACTCAATCGAACTCGTCAATATCCTCCCAACATTTATCGACTTGCTCCGCGCCATCTCCTCCTGGCTTGGCACAACATTGGCAGGATGTCTGAGTCTTCGAGGACTGTGGACGTTCCAAGCATCATTCGTATTCTTCGCCTGCATTGTGTTATCTATATGGACTGTGCCCGATGGTCTAAAGTTTGTCGCCTTTTACTTCGGTGGCTTTTCAGGCATGGCATCGCCCATTCTGTACTCGTGGGTCAACTCCACCCTGAAGGAGAACTACGGCGAGCGTGGGCTCATCATTTCATCTATGATGACACTGGGCTTTTGCAACCAGATCTGGATCCCACTCTTCACATTTCCAACAGTTGAGGCCCCGCGCTTCCCAAATGGATACCCAGCGGCGACAGTGTTTGAGTTCACCATGTGGGCAATCTTAATGGGAGGAGTCTGGTATATGAAGAGGTGGAAGATCAAGCACCCTGATCTCGAGATGCGTCTGGCTGAGCCTGAGAGTCTTGGCGCAGCGAGTGAGTCTGAGTCTGGCGACGCAGGCGGGGCGGACACCAAGGGCACCAATGAACACGTCAGAAGTATATGATATTTGGTAGCGTAGAGTGTGAGAACACTTACAAGACAATGCAGTGAGACTCTGGGAGGTATCTTCCATCATGTAATGATTGTAGCTAGAGGTATATATCCATCAACTATATGCAAAGAACATGTGACCCGTGATACGGTAAATGCGCGCGCCCAAAACGATAATCAATTTCCTGGCCATCCAATAAGGCGTAGCCCACTCTCAGAGCTTAGCCAAGGAGCAACTTCTACTGTGAGTGAATTACTCCAGTTTGAAGTAGACAATATAGTTGTTATGATAAGCTGGGTCACTATTTCCGTAGAACCTCGAGACGCTCTCCTTCCAGTACCAAACAATAGGGGTTGGGCCATCTTCAAACGCACTAGGTTCTCTCTGCCGGAATAAGCTCTCAGCCACATTTCGTGTTTAGCATAGCTCATTGGGAAGTTCAGGGTCTTATCTTACGAATCAGGCCATAAAGTTTAATGGTAATTTCATTATTCCAGTGGCACAGTGCTTTCCATGTAGGTACAACAGTAGCTTAACCCTCTGATCCTTGATCATAAGTAGCACGTCAGCAACCCGGACCGGCTATTTCACAGTTACTGAGATATTCACTCAAATCTGAGACCACTATCTATTCTCTTCTTATCCCTTCATCAAAGCTTCACAATGCACTTGTGCCCTTTCGGGGCAATCAAGAACCTATTCTCCATCCCCATCATTTCATCTGTCATCTCAGGGCTTAGTGAAGCGCCACGACACTCACGGAAGAATAGCGCGGCACCAAGTCGAAGCTCCATCCAGGCCAAGTGTAGACCAATGCAGATTCGTGACCCAGCGCCGAAAGGAGAAAAGGCGGCCTTTTGTGCTGCCGTGAGTGTGGACCTGTCTATGAAACGATGGCCATTGAACCTTGTTGCTATGTCAGCGTGGGGTTATACAAAAGAACAGGGATGATATTACCTCTGTGCATCTTCAAAAATGTTTTCGTTTCGGTGCAGCGTAAAAGCTTGAGTACTGACGACAGTACCAGGGGGGATATAATGACCGCAAACATCAAGGCCCTTTCCAGGCACGACACGCGGAAGAGCACCAGGAGCTGCACCATACAGACGAAGTGTCTCTTCAATCACACTGTTAAGGAGCGGAGCATTCTTGAGCTCCTCAAAGGTCAGCTCATCACTGAGCTCTGATATCTCGCGCTCCAGTTCAGCCTGAAGCTGGGGCTGCTTGAGAACAGCCCAGATAAGATACGTCAAGGTCACAGCCGTAGTGTCCGATCCAGCGACGATGAGATTGCTTGCTTCCGCCTGCACGCTGGACGTTGAGAGACTAGTCTTTTCCTGACTGTCAGACTCAGCCAGCATTTGGCTGAACAAATTCGCTTTGCTGAGGCCATCTCCTGCGCTTTGCATGTTTCGGACGGCGATGGAGCCATGCTCGAACACGATGCTGTCGGCATTCAGCAACCTTTTCAAGCCCTGGAGTGGCAGACGCTTGAGGAGTGGATAGATCCATGATAGTTCGGCGCGGAGACCGCTCATGAGAAGAGAGGACTGGATTGCGTCGATATATGGGGTTTGCTAGAGTAGCAAGATTAGTGTAGTTCAAAACGTCTGCGCAATGACATACCTTGCCCAGCTCCAGCATTCGGAACGACTCTCCAAAGGAAAGATGAGCGATCACGTCCGTTGCCATAAGAGTCCACCACTTAAACACATCCGCCCCAGTACTCTGAGCATCTCGCTTTATGTTGTTCACCGCAAGCTCAGTCTTTTGCCGGATTTCGGACTCCCAATTCGTCCACAACGAGCTGACACTGAAGGCACGCGCAAACAAACGTCTTCGAGCAGCATGCTGGTGAGGATCTCTCATGACAAAGATGCCAGGTTCTCGATCGGGAGTCACGGCATCGTACCAAGCAGACTTGAGAAAGCCAGAACCGATCTTGTGGATTTTGGAGAATGCTTCGAGGTCACTGACATCAACTTCTCCTGGCGAAACCCGTACGACTGGGCCGTAGCACTGGTGCAGCGAGTGTATATAGTGAACGCGGTTGCCAGTGAGAATATGATATTTAAGGGTGAGGTGAGTGAAATGGGTGTACCATGGTCCAGGCAAGCCTCGGAGAGGAGACTTGAAGGCGTTGATCAAGGCATAGATGACTATGCCGACGAGAAAGACGCCGGTCAATAATGGTACACTGAGATAATTCGCGATATACATAGCTGCGTCTGTCCACCGGAGATACGTCTAGGCTCCTGCCCAGCCGTTGGAGATGTCAACTTCTTATAGCACCAGCATCTCATCAAGTCCTTCCCCGTGGGGTCCGGGGTCTAGTGGAGCGGGGCATCGTCGGAAGATAAAAAGAGTTAGACCATCGGAATAGTGGGGGTCACTTTGCCGACGGATTTCTTTAAGATACCGAGACAGGTCCGTCAGTGCTCCGGAATATCATTCTGTTGATTGGATGCTTGATTGTAAGGTGGCTTCCATTACCCCAGAGGACCTTGCAGTAGTGTTGTTCTGGTTGGATAAATTGAGTGGAACAATAACTAGTGTAAACACCTTTGTCCACAACCCGATCACCCTAGCCTCTCAGCTCAAACCGGCCAAGGTGGTGAGAGTCCAGTCTTTAAGCAATGATACAATCTAAATCTACACTGAATTTCAGTCAACATCTATCTCGCTCGCTCACAGACTAAGTTCTCTCTGCTGATTCAACTCAGCCATAAGTCTCAACTGCAAATAATACATTTACTTTCTCACAAACAAGACAGTCTCCGCGATGTAGATCTGCAGCCCCAGATTGTAGTCTATTGACAACCAGTAACACCGAACTCTTGCTACTTACCCAAGAAAACATGGAGGTTTATTGGGTAAAAGCTAGTATTACAGAAGAAACAGTTTGTGCTCATCATGTGGTTGGCTGTATAAAGTCATCTTATCGCCAACAATCACCTATGCAGTAGGTATGAGTCTGCGAAGCGCATCGGCAACCTCCTGAACAGAACTGTAGTCCAGATTCCACAGACCTTGAATGATATCCCGTGCCGGGTTGTCCTCACGTACATGGGGATACTCTCCACGCATTAACTTCTCCTGCAACTCTTCAATCTCAATCTCGCCATATGGTACCTCCCATTCAGTAATCTCACAGATACCAGTGCCAAGTGCGAACAATTCCTTCTCAAAAATACTTCTCTGTGGGCCTGGAGAATAAATCGTAGGTATCCAATAGCGAGGCTCATATGCAAAGAGCAGGTCTGGATATACATCGCGTAGACTGGAACCAGCAAAGTCGCTAAGTTTGATGTGGTGGTCGTCAAAGAGAAGGATGTTCCGTGTCGAGATATCACCCCAAATCACGCCTCGGGTATGCACATACTGCAAGGTGTCTGCAAGGTCCAATGCCATTCTCAAGCGCTCAGCCATAGGTAGTGCATCACCCTGAAGGATGCGCTGACGGAGGTTGCCGTGCGGGGCTCTCTCGAGTTTCAAGGCCCAGGCTTCTCTCTCCTCGTCACCTTTGGGATCCGATCCTTCGTCCTCGATGGCGGGGAGATATGCAGCACCGAATGATTTAAGGATATGTGGATGAGCGCCTAGCGCATCGTATATGGCGGCTTCGCGCTTGAACGTCTCGCTGGTATCCTCAGCAAGAGCTGCGTGGTCATACATCTCCCCATCTAGCCAGAAGCCGGTGGCTTTTATAGCCACTTGGGGTTCGGTTTTGTCGGCATAAATGATGCTGAGAGCTGTCCGGCCCAAGGGCTCGAGTCTTGCTCGAATGGCTGGGCCAGCCTCCCTATCACTCATTCGCATGGTAGCTAAGATAGGGCGGGTAATGGGAAAAGCAAATTGCTTGGGCTCGCTTAAAATAAAATAAAAGCGCTATGAAATGAGCTTCCGTGAGATTTGACCGTTGTGATTTGAGGCTCACTTATCGTCGCGTGTCTAAATATCAAAGGATAAGAATAATATACCTACGAAAGTGTGAGTGGGGAGGATGTTATCACCGGGCGGAATATTGAGCCAGCTCCGTCAATGCTCTGGAATATGATTATGTTGATTGGGCGGATGATTCTAAAGTGGTTTCCATCACCCCAGAGGGCCAGAGGGCTTTGGAGTAGCAGTGCTCTGGTTGGACGATGTAAGTTGTACAGACCCTAGTTCAAACAACTTTTTCCACAACACGATAGCCCGGATCTCCCAGCTCAATTCGCTAAAGCTGAAGAGGAGCCCAGTTGTCTTCTCCTTGTGATGGGATCATCTCATAAGATAATGATGATAAAGATGGCTTGTGTGCATCCGTAAATAGATGTGCTTCTACCCCGCTCTTGGTCATGTGTACCTCCATCTGGGGGGCCTCAATCTGAGACTCAATCTCTATATAGCTGGCTTGAACCCCTCAACCTTCTATGACAAGATATATCCAGCAATTCCTACAAGTCTTTGCCTAAAACACATTTTAAAATTTACAAGATGGCCATAGCATGCGAGGAGTGTAAAGGTTCGGGGCTCAAAGGAACGTTGATTTGTGCAGCATGCAATGGGACCGGTGAGGAACATTAACTCCCAGGTTGGTAAGGACTCTCGGATTGAAATGTTTACTTCTAACAAGGCTATTCAATAGGAAGACCCCAGCATCCTCCTGGAAACGTCTTTTTGTCCGGTCACTACTTTCTACACAATATAATGGCCTTGGTCTTTCAGCTCGATTGAAGAGCATATCAAACATTTTTTTCAAGCGGTTGAAGTGCCAGACACAATTGACGATCTCAATTATAGTTGGAGCGCAATGCTACCTAGCTTGATTTTATACAGCATAGACTCAATCATGCCGCCCCGAGACCCCATTTATACTTAATAAACCATGGCTCTCATTGCTTATGCAAGATCACGCTGCAGAACGTGGATTCCATTCTTCTTACCAACAGCCTTAAACTTCTTGTCATCCTTCTTAAACACCAAGTCCAAGAACCCAACCATAATCTCATTCGCCGCCTTCTCGACCTTCCTCCCATCAAGCGTTCCAAATACCTCATGAACCATAGCTTCTGACTCAGCGGGGATCTTAAACTCCGTCAAGAGTAACGGGACATCTGTGAATGCATAGTGACGTGTGTGCTTGACCACCATTTCCATCTTGGCAGCATCGATCTTGTCGTAGAATGCATTCCAGCCAGGGACCGGATCAGACGTCATGTTTGTTCCGACGAGTATGTAAGGCGTGTTCTTCAGGCCTTCTTCAACGACGGAACCATACATGGGACCATCGAAGTTGAGACCTCCAATGACACGGCGATCGCGTTGGGCTGTGACGGCGGCAGTTGAACCGCCAAAAGAATGGCCGTACACTGCAACTTTGTGAGGGTCAAAGGTACCGGGGAAGTCGCCAAAGACCTGCTCCACGAGCGTACTATTGCAAAGTTGTGAGATGACAAAGGACTCGTCTTTAGTTCGGACCTGATGGTTCAAGTTATTATTGTCCATCCGACTCGCAGCTTAATGAACAACTAACCTCGAGCTGTCGATATGTCGAGTTCATGTTATCCGGAAACTCAGCAGCAGTTGCAGCCGTCCCATCAGGGAACTCAACCACAAATGCTTCATAAGTATGGTCCACAGTAAGAATGATATACCCAAGACTTGCAAGGGACCTCGCCATAACCCCATAGACAAGCCTTGAACCTTGGTAACCAGGTGAGAAAAGCGCGACAGGGTATTCTTTCTTCGGCTTATGAAACCTCTTTGGCTTGACGGTCGAGATATTGCAGACCTTCATCTCAAAGTCTTTGACTATGTTGTCAGGCAGGCCAAGAGCTCCGGCTACCTTGCCATACGCCTCTGCAGTAAGGGTAGGCAGATACGGAATAACTTCATCTTTGCAGCCATATTGGGAGTCGATGGGGAAGTAGGCCGAGACCATGAGACGACGTTTGGTATTGAGCTCGGGGGCAAATGTGTCGATACGGTTTGTGTCGATCAGCTCAAAGTTCTTGACCGCGACATTATACGGGCCAGGTGGATAAGGAACAAGCAGGGCTCGCGAAGTCTTGAGAAAGGCAAGAAGAGCGAGAAGACGCATTTTGGGTGGTTGATTGATTGAAGTGATTGGTGATTAGTAGGATGAGATAGAAAAATAAACGCGGTCGCCCTGAGGATATTTATGCAGTTCAAACTGACTGTTTTGAGCTCGTGTTGTCAGTGAAGCTAATGACCGAGATCAACTCGGGCTTATGGTTCAGTAAAACACATCTGAGCCATGTCAGATAACTCAGCCACGATGAAAACCCGTAACTAAGGCACATTGGAATACTTTCACTTATTAAAAGCTATGGAGTAGCTTTGATGACGAATGATCCAAGACCGAATAATTAAAAACGGCACCGATCAGTAGATGCAGCTCGGTCTTTGAGTTCAGGGTAACATAGCGCGATCCTTATCGATAGCAAAGCAGGGTTAAAGACCGAGCTCCAAGAACTGACCAATGACAATTCCTCGATTAGAGTAAGCTTACTTCCCCTTTCAGTACGTACCTACCGCTCAGCTTCGTCTGAGCCTCCCAGCGCCACGTTTACAGCAGATGAGAAATGACATCACGAGCCGATTAATTGTCGTGAATTTTGATCAGGCAATTGCTCGTATTCTGTCGCGGGTTTCGCAACGCATAAGCACGGCGGAATTCGTTGCGCCCTGTGGATACCGTCTTCTGACTCCCGAGTGGTCGATTCAGGCTTGGCAGCAATAAAAGCCATGTTAAAGCCAAGCGATCCAGTCAATTTAAACACCTCAATGCCTGAAGTAGATATAACTGTGATTTTAGATGATCACAGGGCGTACCAAAATTTTGAGACCCATAGACGCGTTGTGCTGTTCTGGTCATAATATCGCGAAAGAACAACAATCCACCAGTAGCGAGGTTTGCCAAGAGCGCCTCACCGTCATGAGCCTAGGCACATGTTCAGCTTCGGAATTTATCGTGAATTCAACAAAGATCGCCAGAGGAAGAGTATAAAACTGCATGTTGCAACGTGAATCTGTAGCCAACGGCCCAAAACTACCTTTCTACTCTCAATCAACATGCCTCTCCCCAACGAACCTGTCAAAGTCACCGGTGGCTGCTCCTGTGGCGCCATCCGCTATCGTATTGACGTCCCTGCACTGGAAGACCGTCCATTGAACCCTTTTGCCCCTCCAGCCATGGGTATTAAACTCCCAGGTGCCATGACATGCCACTGCAATGACTGCCGTAGATCAACTGGCTCGTTCCTTGCAGTTGGCATAGCTGACATCCCGGCGCCTATGCTCACCGTCTCCGCCATGGCACCCTCATCGGAATCAGACATAGTCTCTGGTCGAATCCTAGATGTCCTTGCAGCTGATTACGACGCTGCAAAAACAGATGCGGATCGTCCTCCATACATCCCAGCCATGGAAGCCCTCCGCGCAACAGGCGAGACCAAAACTTGGCTGCGCTTCTTCCACTCCATCAAATGCAGCTCCGACGTATCCCGCAGCTTCTGTGGCCGTTGCGGAACCCAGCTGTGCTACCACTTCAAACTGGAGCCTGAATTTTGCGCTGATGGAAAATTGCCTGATGGATGGCGGGACACTTTTCATTTGTACCTTGGAACACTGGATCGCAAGTTTCTCGAGAAGGACTGGTTTAATCCTAGTAGTGAGGGAATGTTCAAGTATGGAACACCTCTGAGTCAGTGTGTTTCTGCGACGGCCAAGGGATTGAAGGACTTGCCTAAGATGCAGGAATTTGATGGCCAGGTTACTGAGGAAGAGTTGGCAACATTGAGTTCTTATTAGGGCGGAGAAATAATTCCAGCTGTTTTATCTGTAAGATCGACTTTCTGTAAGGCCATGCTTATATCCGGTATAGTGACACACTGACTGATATATATATATCTTATCCCTAGCTTGATACTCGAAATCTAGAGATAGTATTTAAATAGCATTAGAATGCTTAAGAATATTGAGTCAGGCAGTGAAGAGTGAACTATCGCTATCAAGAAGCGGTTAATAAAGTGAGACAATCTCATTTCTTTTGCAGTGTCTTGTCAGCCTAACCCTGCTACGGTACGTTCGATGAAGGATATCCACATCCACCATGCCTGGAAGGGAGATTCTCAAGGCATATGCATGCCATCCTTCATAGGCTGATAGCCAGCGGTCTCGCAGCACGCAAGTTGTCGGGACTTGACCTCCTTTTCCTGCTGGATTAGCGCACAGCAAAGACACCAGAATGAAGCACAGCAGTCTCCCATGCCGCTACCCTCGATACCATATGCCTCGCGGATCTCTCCACGCTTCATCACGTTGAAACTGTTGACAAGTTAGATTGCTTCCACAAATATAAAGCAGAAGAATAGATATTTACTAATATCCAGTCGCAGCTAGTGAGTGACTGTATGCTATAGAATAATGTATAGTCCGAGTTGACACTTTCGGGTTCGGCAGAAGGATTCTGCAAGCGATGGGATGTACGCCCAAAGACTTTATCGCGATTGGTTAGCTGATGCTTGCCAGGTTAAAGGAGGGAGACGTACGGATGCATGGAAGGAAAGTGCTCGATAAGCAAGAGTCGCAAGGCGAACAATCGAGCAGGCTCTCAACAGACCTGCTCTGGGTAATTGCTACTTTAATGGAGATAGAAGCGCCCACGGGCAGTATGGAGTAGACCTGGCTGCAGGATTGTTATTTTACACGCCCGGATACTATTCTTGTTTTATAACAGGTTTAAGCGATGTTTCTAGTATAATAGATTGATTACTTTACTTAGTTTGTTAAGTAGGTTCAGACGTCGATTGGCCGCTAAGAATAAAGAGAGAGGGCTGTAGAAGTTAAAGAAACCTATAATATAATAAAGTAAAAAGATATCTTCTAGTAGGTCTCTTATATGGAGAAGTATTAGCCTGAAGATTGAGTTATATTTATTTGTAGGGGAAAACCTCAACGCGGCAAAAAACCCCTTTTTATCTTGAGCCCAATCCCATATTGTATAATACAAGCCATGCCTTAACTAAGAACCCATTTAATATCGAGTTCCAAGTGCCCAATTGTCTCTCTTCCCATATATCTATAGCTAGGAAAGTATTCGCCTACTTCGGCTGATGCTTGCATTGACCATTGCATGAACCCGAAGCACAGCACTTGCCTTCATTATCTGTACCTCTACCGCAGCACATATCATTAAAGCTCCCAGAGTCACACTTTTCAGGGTTTGTGGCGCATCCTTCTCCTGCACCAGTAGGGCAGAAACATCTGCCATCCTGGCCTCTCACGCCAGGGGCACAGCATGCGCGGTTGTTGGGGAACTCGCCACACGGAGCGCACTCAGCAGCCTTGCACCTCCCATCGATACAACTCAGATCCCGATCGAAGTCTTTGAGATCACAACCAGCGAGACAGTCGCAGGGGGATTCCTTCTTGTTCGAGATATGGCGGCAGAAGCCGTCAATGCAAGACCCAGGCAGAGGGAAAATGTATTTCCGGTCTGTTCTTTCCTTGTGGCACTCGGCAGCTGGGGGACGTGTGCAGTCGCTGGAGGATTTACAGCTCTCTCCAACCTTGACACACGGGTATACCGTTTTGCCAAAAAAATCACGTGCTGGGAGGTCGCGAATCTCGGGGGTGACGCTGGGTGTTTTGCAGTTTGCAGGAAAGTAGGGTGGATCTGCATGGCTGATTGCTTGAGCAATGCCGGCAAATGCAACAACGAGGACACTTTTGTTGATAAGCATTGTAAAAAGGAAGACTAGACGTATCAGGCTTATGAAATCCTAATTAGAGTAATTTTCAGAAGGGAATAAGAGGTTATATTGCTATAGTAAGATATAAATTACAAAATCATAAAGGTTAGAGTAGTCAAAGACTTACATATTATAATGTTTTTATCAACATTGCAGTTAATATATACTCTATATTTCTCCTAAGCCGTGTCTCTCTTCAGCTTTTAATATTTCCTGCCAACCACACACTATATTCGCACGGTTGAAATGTGACAGTAGCGGCATTAAATGATTAACTGAGACATATTCCCTCTAGGCGTCCTACTAAGACACGGCTCAAGTCGGCCCTACTCTGCTTCTTTTCCGTCCCGCCTTGACAGGTTGTCGGTTTTCCACTTGCCACCGCCCTCTAGATAACCGCCCTGCATACTTCCAGGTTAGGCTCCATACAGAAATCTAATTAAATCAGCACGTAGACCTTAAATTGTCCCGGAGGTCGGCACTTATCTGCGACTGGTAAAGACTGACCCTGTGGCTGCAACCTTGACGGCTGAGTGTGGGGAGCCGGGGGATCATCACTAGGGATCATCGCCCTGAGAATTTGTATGTCACTATGTCTCGGAGGCACTCCAGGTTCTGTCTGCCGGAATCAGCCCTCAGCCATAAGTCTCAACTGTAAATAACACGTATTCTCGGATACACTCTGTAAGCTGCAGGCAGAAGCACCCCTACTTTAGCTGTGTCATACTGTATATCATAGTTATGACGACCTTACTCATCAACTGAGATTAAGGAAAGACTGATGTACTTCCGATGCTTGTACGCTAAAGGGAAATGGCGTATAGCTATAGCTTGTTTATATCTATCTTGCAGATTCTGTAATCTCCGGATCTTTGCGGACCTTCTGCTGCAAAGCCATATTCCATTAATATCAACCTGTACTACGAATTTTTATTGATTGGCTCCTCTATCCTGGACGTATAGGTATCCTGCTTAGGAATAGTCGATGTTGAGAGAGACTACTTGGAAGACCTGGGCAAGTTATAGAGTTGGCCAGGGACAGCAAGGATAGACTATAGACAGTCAAGAGGTAGTATATAAAGACATTTTATAAGGAGGGAAATACGGGTTTTATACTCAGGAGCTTAAACTATACCTTATAACAGTATAGCTATCACCATTTCAGCTTTTCCAACCCATTCATCTACCCAAAATGGTCTACTCCCTTAAAACCCCCGGCTACGCCCTCATCACAGGCGGTGGCTCCGGCATTGGCCGTTGCACCGCTCTTTTGCTCGCCAGAGACGGCGCCGCTGGTATTTCCCTGGCGGATCTTGTGCAAGAGAATATGCAGACTGTCAAGGCGGAAGTCGAGGCTGCGGCTACAAATAACAAGTTCTCTTGCATAGCTATCGCCGTCGACTTCAGCGACCCTTTATCCGTCAAGGCCATGGTCAAGGCTACTGTCGAGGTCTTTGGCCGTCTTGATTATGCGGTTAATAGTGTTGGATTGGCTTTCAAGTCCCTCGGTGTGAACACTGAGTCGGAGGATTGGGACAGGGTCATCGGCGCCAATCTTACGGGCACTTATCATTCGATGAAGGAGGAGGCTCGTCAGATGCTTCGTCAAGAGCCACTTGGTACGTGAGTTGAGAGTCTCTCTGGCTAGCCCATGTGAACGAGCGACTACTGACCTCTGTGATAGTAACGCCCCCGCACAATCGCAGCGGGGAGCCATTGTCAACATCCCTTCAATTGCAGGTCTTATCGGTATAAGATACTACACCGCTTATGTCGCCTCCAAGCATGGCGTGACTGGTATCACTAAGAATTTTTCCCTAGACTATCCTGAGATCAAGATCAATGCCGTTGCGCCAGGCTACATCGTCACTCCCATGACCTCTGCACCTGGGGAGATGAGCAGAGACGCCCGTGAGAAGGTCGCCAACTGGGTCCCAATCAAGCGTTTTGGACTGCCAGAGGAAGTCGCCTAGACTATTGTCTGGTTGCTGAGCGGGCGAAGCAAATTCGTTCATGGAACTCTTATCGCTATCGATGTTGGTTATACAGCACAATAACTGTTTCTATACATAAGTGATAGATAGGTTTTTGAGAGTTCAGATTAAGGTAAAACGAGAATAAACTACACAAGTGTATTCTCCTCTTTGTACATGTCTCGGCTATACCTAGAACGGCTTTGGGGGTATATCCCGTAGCCACATCTGGCCGTTATCGGGGAAGGCCACCAAGCGAATTACCGTACATTGAAACGAAGTTACCAGCCCCATTCACCGCGACCTGAATAGACTGTCCGTCTCTTTCAAGGCCAGTTGCAGAATCACCTTCACCACCAAGGGCTCGCATTGTGACATCACCTTCGGAACCGGAACCAAAGATAGGAGCACTACGAAAAGCTATACACAATGTCAGTCAGATCCGTCCAAAGGAATAAAATGGCCATATATTACCTTCTTGCACAGAGAGCATCCCCATGTTGAAGTCTGTGAATTCAAATGGATCTTATGTTTGGCTGTCAGGCATCAGCAAAGACCCATCAGGCTGACAGTATTCAAGGCCTTGAGGATCGTGGCTTGGGGTCGAAACAACAATTTCATCATTTGAGCGTGGACTTTGAATCTGCGCTCGGATAGAATCTGGAAACGGCAAAGGCTGACGACTTCCAAGTATCATATGGTTCAGTTGAGAGTGCTGTGAGTCCAAAATGAGAGCCGTCATCTCCTCGGTCATTATTAGTAATAGTAGCCTCTCCATTATGGTAGCGCCCTAGGCTGAAAGCACCGTGTGAGGTCAAAATCCCTTCATAAGCCGGATGATGCAACCGATGGCCCTCTTTGCCTCTTGGGCTTTTTTAGACACAAGCTGGGACATTGCAACAGCGCTCAACATCACACAAACCGTGAACAGATGCATCCCAGTGTATGAAGCGGCATGGGTTGCTTTCATTTGCCGTAAAACGTCCAGGTGCTGGATGATGCTCGATGTGCGCATAGCCGATTCCCAACATTGATTCCTACTTGTAGCATTGGCCTTCTGCATGGCTGAAGTAGTCCTTAGCTCACTACGTGATGCTCCGTCACGTCCATTCTCCGTGTGCGGTACTGAGAAGTCTTCTGGCTCGGATAGGAGGAGTTGGCGATGCAGAATAACCATGATATTATCATAGGCCAGTTGCAGTGCCAGAGCCTGCATCTTGAAAGTAGACTGCACTGCTCCAGAAGAAATGTTGTTGTTGCTGGATATCCGACTTAGGAGAAGCTCCTCCGGAAGAGAGGCGTGCCATTCAACGAGCTACTGGTGAGTCTTGTTGATGTTATCACTAAGCTGCACTCTGTTTTGGGAAGGGCCAATGAAGTGCATGTTCTCCAATACTGGTGACATGATTTTATATAGCCTTGACTTCAGCCACTGATAGGTATAGAGGGTAACGGGGACCATCTTGCCCTCCTCGGTGATCTCGGTTGACTGGTAGTCGGGATGTTGGGGCGAGAAACAATTTAGCACCGCAGATACTTCGACTTTGCAGTCAGACACTCTAATGGAACAAGGCTTTCCAAAGACAATAGAGGCGAATCTGGGATTCATGTGTCAGCAGCGTAAAGTCAGAATCTCCTCACAGGGCTGTATGTGGGTTAATACCTGTCAAACACAAACAGCTCCCACCACGTACGTCTCTGCATTTCTCGCACATTTTCGGATTGGGTCTTCCATGAGGATGCCAAGTGCAATCCCATTGCCTGTGCGCACTTGATACCCGCCCCCAGTATGGCAAACGCAAGGTTGGGCTTTGCGTTGTAAAGGTAGAAGGATCCCAGAAGGATGGTGACCTGGACCGCCTCGAGACACGCATCGTCGAAGAGATCGTATATGTGCTGCTTCACTTTGCTCAGCAACAGGGTCTGGAGGGAGTCCATGTCGAAATCAGGACAGCAATCTCGTATCTCCTTCATTCTCGCATAGCGTGCTTCAAATCATCGTCAGTACTCTTCGTGTCGCGGCTTATGGAGCAACAGGCTAGAAACCAGCTCAATCCTTACATGCAATTGCCAGCACCATCATCAGCAACGTGACAAACGGAAGCTCAGACTGACACGCAACTCCAGAGGAAATGATGCGTTCATAATTTTGGCGAAATGAAGGCTCGTCTAGTACCATCATGAACCAATGGACTGACTTGAAATAGGTATTGATCAAGAAATCAGCGACGTGTCTTGGGGGCAGCTCCAGCCCTACGAGATCACGCAGAGGTGCTGCTCGAGCCTGGTAAGGACTACCTGCTGCTGACCCAGAGCCACCTGGTAGAGCAAATGTGTCATTGTCACAACTGAGGCCGGGCTGATGCTGATTGAATATCTGTAGCGAGGAGCACACATGCTGTGTCAGTGTGTGTCTCTTTACAACAAGGGCATAAACAACTGCTTACCTTGAGTGTGAGATCCACCATTGAGGAGCCCTGGGTATAAGGTGAATATCCATTTTTGGCATCCCCCAGTTGCTCTCCTGCAGTTACGGACCCGTCCGTTGTTGCTGAGCTTTGGGCTTCAGGCGAGGAGTGTCTCGATTCTGAAGGATCTTGAGGAGCAACGCTCACTTGTTCATACTGTTTACAGCCTAGGCTCAAAAGTCTTTTTTTGTATAATCCGGTGGATGTTCAGTTTTCATCCGTCGGAACGCTGATCTGGGGCTCTTGCAAGCTTGCTCATCAAATGGCAATAGGTACCTTTTCACGTCGCGATTGGCCAAACAAGGGCAAAAGGAAGAAGAGGAGGGACGTGTGAAAGCCAAAAGGATTGCTACTGTTGTCAGCTAAATATATTGCCCATCTCCAGAAGGTATGTCATTATTGATCTCAGTCGATATTATGCAAGGCTTACTCCGTATTCCTTAAGTAATTTATTTTCATCTGCTCCAAGAGTCACCATAAACACGCATCTCTTCTCTAAATCATGAGCCTTACTACAGGGAGATCTGTGGATACTCTTCCTACCCTGGAGGAAGTCAAGGCGTCAATCAAGGACCGCAACGTTCCTTTGGAAGCAGCTTGGATTTGGGGCCAGGACGATGAGGTAAGTAGGCACGATGATTGGCATAATTCTCGGTGTAATTTAATGACCAGATAACCGCATCTTGGTCGACTTAACCTCTTGACACCAGAAAGAATACTCTCTGCCAAAAGCACAGAAATCCTTGATGGTCAATGTGTCTCTCTGAGGTAAGTTAGAATGAACCTATACCCATCCTCCGCCGCAACACAAGAGAAAGAAGAAGAAGCAAGAGGGAAAAAAACGCACTGGCTAATTAGTGGTACCTGAAAGTTGGCCCATTACTCTCCCTGCTAAGCCCGCGTTCTGTCGTGATCCCTGCAAATACAAGCTTGCGAACCATCCAGACGGCCACATGGTATTTGATGATTGGATTTAAATGAACGTGCAATCCGGTAGCCAATGGGATGGCTTTCGTCATTTCGGGCACCTCGGCCATGGTGTGCTTTATAACAACCTGACCCCAGAGGAGGTTATGTCGGGTATGCATCACCCCTGAAACCGCATCACGTCAAACATGCCGATCACAGCATCAATTGACTGTTTACTCCTTGGATAGGTACCCGATGCGGTATGCAGGCATGGTCTGACCATGGGGTTGTTGGAAGGGGCGTACTGCTGGACTACTATCGCTGGAAGGCGGAAGTCAAGAATGAACCATACGATGCCTTTACCTCTCATGCGATCCACCTGGATGAGCTGAAAGCTGTAGCAGCCTATCAGAACGTCGAGTTTCAGGTCGGAGACATTCTTCTGGTCCGGAGTGGCTACACAGCTACCTACTACAAGTACGAGAAATCGGCTCCCGAGAGGCTCGTGGAAGCGGGCACCCACAAGCCTAACCTAACAGGCCTTGCGCAGACGGAATAGATGAAGACTTGGCTTCATGATAGGTGACTTGTATTATAAATTGAGACAGAAGGTAACTACTGACATCATGTCGTAGATATTTCAGTGCTGTGGCCAGTGATGCACCTTCATTTGAGTGCTGGCCCACAACCCAAAAGTGGCATCTTGTAAGAAGCCTCGATTAGCAACCTAATCATCTGACTGACACTTGACAGCATGAATATCTACTTGCTTGTTGGGGCGTCCCAATCGGTGAAATGTTTGATCTCGAGGTAAGCAGCCAGCGTTAATCAACGACACAAAGAGAGACGTACTGAGTTGTTCTAGGCTCTGTCTGTACAATGTATGCAGAAGAAACGGTGGTCCTTCTTCTTTGTCAGCACGCCACTGAATAGTCCTGGGGGTGTTGCAAGCTTGGCAAATGCTATGGCAATCTTTTGACGGAAGTTTGCATGAATTCTGCCGACGGGGCAAATATCATGCCGTGTCGGGAGATAAAAACTCAAGAACTTACCACAAAGAGCTAGCCTTAAAACTCTGTTCTAGGACCAAGTATAATTGCATAATAACACGCGTGCAAACTCCGTCTCCTATCTCGTCGCGAACGTATTGTCAATGTTACTCCATTCGCAAGGCTGAAGTCTGGACTCCTTATGTGTTGAGCCCGGTCTTTTGATGGCATTTGTAATCAGAAATTGAAACCAGCTGCAGCGACCATCGCTGTCTAGGCTAGTCCCCGAGCCTCATAGGATGTTAATTCGGTGGTTCGGGTTACTTAGCATTCCGGTTACAATTCTTTAAATATATAAAGACGAGTAATCCATTGCTTGAGATTATACCGCAAAACACAGGAGAGCCGTAAACAAAGCCCTTTAAACATTTCCCCCCTCTATTCGGTCCTATTCACAATCGCTGTTACATCAGTCATGGACGCCTTCCGCGGACAGCTAGAACACATTCCTATCCCCACCACGTCATTCCAAGGCCAGACCATTATCGTTACAGGGTCAAACACTGGTTTGGGCCTGGAAGCCGCCAGGCATTTTGTGCGACTTGATGCAGACATTGTCATTCTCGCGGTCAGGTCGTTAGAAAGAGGCGAAGCAGCGAAAGCCTCGATTGAGGCTTCCACGAAGCGAAAGAACGTTGTGCAAGTATGGCAACTGGAAATGGATAAGTATGACTCAATCAAGTCCTTTGCTTCAAGATGCAATACACTCGAAAGGCTCGATGTCGTGGTGGAAAACGCCGGCATTTTGAGGAATACCTATGAAGAGAGTGAGGGGATTGAGATCACCATCAAAGTCAATGTCATCGGAACATTTCTCCTGGCATTGAATCTGTTTCCAATCCTTCGAAGGTCATACGAAAAGACCAGGCGAGTACCAAGGCTTGTCATTACTAGCTCTGCAGTTCATTACAACGTGGGTTCTCCTTTTCGCTCGACCGCCTGCTTCAAGGAGGCACTTCTGACAACGCATAGGCGAAATTTCGAGAAAGATTTGGGCCTTCAATCTTTGATGCTTTGAACGAGAACAGACCAGAATGGCTCAATGATCGATACAATGTATCGAAGTTACTCGTGGTGATGCTTGTGCGTTCAATCGCTGCAGCAATGAAAGACGGTCCCCATAGCGCGCAGCCAATTATCTTGAATAACGTGCACCCCGGGCTATGCGAGTCGGAGCTGGACAAGGATGTAAAGGTATGATTCAAGCTGCCTTCTGGAATCAATGGACACTAACTCGACACCAGGGACTCCCTCGCTACCTTCTTTCCATCGCCAAAACACTCGTTGCACGCAAGACGGAAGAAGGGTCGCGAACACTCGTACATAGTGCTGCTGCTGGAGATGAAACCCACGGAAAGTATATGAGTGAGTGCAGGGTTAGAGAACCGAGCACCTTTGTTAGAAGTAAGGAGGGTGCAGAGACCCAGGCACGTGTGCATAGGGAACTAATGGCTATACTGGAGAACATCCAACCTGGAATTACAAACAACATTTGAGACTGCGTTTCTGCTATTATGCTAGATCTAGGGAAGCTGATATGAGGATAAGGTAGAATTCAGCATAAGAATAACAATTAGTGGCGGTGTCCAAGTTTAAATGCCCGGATTAGCTTAGTGGTGAGAACTCAGTATGGCAAATGATAGATAGTGCAAGCTGGCTTCAAATTTTGCAAAGTAAATGACATTACAAAGAGACATTAAGATAGCTACTTTAACTTATCCTGAGTTACCCGACCACTAGTTCTCCTTATGTTCCACCTGAACTATACCCGCCTTCTCATTCGCGTCCATTCGACCAACGTAATTATCTGTATCAGCCTGCTGCAGATCGGTGACATAACGTTTGAACTTCCAGGCAGAGATCCTCTTCTCAAACAGCTCATCCAGCTGCTCCAAGCTTCGGCCCTTAGTTTCCGGAATGAAGAAATATGTAAAGACAGCCAGGATAAAATTGCTGCCTGCCCAGATGTAACAATACTTAGGTCCCCAGTTGAGTGACTCTGGGTTGATGAAGTATGGCGTACAATACGAGCACAGCCAGGAAGCCAGGAAGCTTGTGCCTTGTGAGAAGCCAACTGTCTGCGCTCGAAGTCGCTGAGAGGGTATCTCAGTCTGCAGGGCCCATAGCACAGGACCTTGGCCGATGCCATATACCCAGGTAAAGACGATGCTCAACCCGACAAGAACCTTTCCAACAGTTGGAGAGCCCACGGGAGAAACAGTGTAGGCAATTGCCATACCCAACATCAAGCCTCCGTTAAGGAGAGATGTGCCAAGAAGAAGATGCCGACGGTTGAAGAAGCGTATGGCAGGGAAAGAGAGCATATTTCCCGTGAGGGCGATGGCGAGAGATACCATGACCCACTTGAAAGGTGAGCCAATTCGAGCCTGAACAAAGAAGTAGACCGAGAAGGCTGAGATAAAGTAGATACCAGTGCTAGCCTGGCCAACAGCTGTCGCAATGCTAAGGAGAGTGCGTCGCAAGTCGGTGCCACGGAAAGCGTCAAGGAGCCGAGTAGTAGAACGCATCTCAGTCTCTTCCAACCACGCATTCCTCATGATCATAATGTCCTCGCGAATTCTCTCATCATCGGTTATACCCCGTAGCTTTCTAATCGCAGCCTCGGCCTTGTCGTCCTGACCCTTGGAGATGTAATACCGAGGAGTCTCTGGTAGGAATATAAGGCCTACAGACATCATGACTGGAACGACAAACATGACCGCAAGTGGTATCTGGTATGACAGACGACTGAGCATGGTCTGAGTTCCGTTGTCGACAGCAATACCGACAAGAGCACCGATATTAATCTGCATGACCACCAAGCCAATAGCCGCACCTCGGAGATACGCTGGTGTCGATTCTCCGATATAAATCGCCGAGAAGGTACTGTAGAAGCCGTTGGAGAATCCAAGCATGACACGGCCGAAGTACAACGCAGCAAGGTGCGTGCTTCCCATTTGTGCAGCGATTGAGACTACGCCGAAAAGCGATGCAATCCAGAGCCCGACTCGAGGGCTGATGAACCGGCCGAAATTGAAGATGAGGATGCATGCGGCGAGGGCGCCGAGACTGATGAGACTCTGCAGGAGGGTTTGGACTTTGGTGGTGATGTTGTAGCCGATTGGATTAGTGGGCTGTTCAGAGAAACGGTCAGAGAAATCCATGTAGAGGATTGGCGGGAGATTACTCACATCAGCATAACCAAAGACAATGAGAAAGCCTGGCATGGACTGAAAGCCAGAAACAGCAGCGGAATCAAATCCATACTGGAACTGAGCCAAGGCAATAAAGAAGCAAATGGCGATCAGGCGCTTCTCGCTCCATAACGAATTGAGCTGACTTCTTGCAGAGACCTGTTGTGCCTCCATGTCGATGGTGATTTCTTAGAGAACAGATGAAGATGTGCAATCAAAGAGAGGACTTTGCATCTGCGAGCTTGTCCTTGCATCAGAAGTGGAGAGGAAGGATCAGCGATATATCCTTTTATCACCAACGCTGCACGTTCTAGGCCCTGTTAGACGCGTCGCTTCGCTTCCCCAGATCTCTACCCCGCGATCTAGCACTCGGCGCGATAACAAAAATTGGCTTGGCTTGAGAGTTGAATTCCCCTGCTTCACAAGGGTTAGTGATGAATTTAGTGGCATCGGCGGTATGCATCCGACAGAACTCAAGAGCCGAAGCGTCGAGGACCCCTCACTGAAGGCTGACAGCCACTCCCGATGTAGCTAGTCTACAGGTATAAGACCTCCTGGAGATCCAATGGGCTTCAGCAGGTACCTCTCAGTAGAGTGCTATCGTTTACTGTACATTGAGTTCCCTGTTCTTCAGCATACCAACTTGACACGTCGCTAGAGTAGCGAAATGACTGGCAGCATGGATACCGAAAGTGTCATGAAACAGCTTCAGGCTATGGAAGCCAAGATCGAAAAGCTAACAGGTAATGAACACTCTGTTAAGTCATTTGCTATGTCTAACCTTATGTGTCATAGCTGAGGCAGATGTACGAAAACTGCAGCATATTTACGGATACTATCTTGACAAATGCCTTTACAAGGAGGTATGCACCGGCTCCAACCAATGTGACCCCAGCTTCCATATGACTAACACGATAAGGTGGTGGATCTGTTCTCAGACTCACCAGATGCATACGTGCAGTTCCTGAATGGACGCTTCAGAGGCAAAGACTCCATCCGTCGACTTTTCATCGACCGCTGGTCCAATTACTTCGTCGGTGGCCGCAACGGCCCCATCCACGGCTGGCTTCTAGACCACTTCATCGGCCAAGACGTCGTCGACTTCCAGCCCGGCACCAACACCGCCAAATACCGTGGCAGAACCCTCATGAGCGCCGGCACCCACAAGACCCTCAACCCCGAGTACCCCGGCGGCCAGCGTCAATGGTGGGAGGGCGGCGTCTACGAGAACGAGTACATCAAAGAAGACGGTGTGTGGAAGATCTTCCGTCTACGATATCACCCTTTCTGGCATGGGAGTGTTGAGAAGGGCTGGCAGGATGCTGATAAGTTTGTGCCCTTGTTTAAGGAGACGTATCCGGCGAATCCGCAGGGGCCGGATGAGCTTTGGGATGGGGGTGATTTGTGGCCTGATACTAGGGTTGTGCCGTTTCATTATGTGCATCCTGTTACGGGGAAGCAGGTGGCGGATGAGGATTTGCAGGCGCCTAAGTGGAGGGAGCCGGCGAGTAGTGCTCCGCCTGCGAGGGTCATTGATGACTGGACTGTTTGATAGGCATGCGCTGTGCACATGTGGCTATAGTAGTAGACAATATTACACTTCATTGGAACGTTTGTGCAATCACATGTCTGATGCAATGACTGCTAAATTGAATCCCGTTTTCGTAACGATAGCATCCATAAAGCACAAGTTCATTGTCACCAGATCCATGAGCAGAAAGCCATGCAGCTGTTTGACTTTCTTCCTATGTGATGGTCATTGCCTACCCCATCGGATCTATAGGACATCACACGCTTATCATCCTCAAGGACGTTATTGCCAATGACTTAGTTCCATTCGCTACCGAAATGAGTATTCGGCGGCTTGAATAGCGATAAGCAGGGTGATGCCCGGGCATCTACATTCCGAAATCGAATGAGAGGCTGGGACTCGTGATCTCGGCTTGATGACCATCGGGGGTATGGGTCCGAAGTGCAATAGCCAGCCACATCATTTCGCGGGACAAGGGTAGATGACGCGGGGAAGAGGTACGAGACAGCCACGAGGAACTGATCGGCAGAGCCCCCCCGAATGGTAGGAAGCGATCGGCTAATGTTACGCTGACCTAACGACCATTCGTGGTACATCCCATTGCCGCTGGGATGGAACATGTCAAGCAACATGAGAGGGAGGAATGCCGATAGAATAGTAATATCATATCTGACCCTGGTTACTTGATGCAATCGACGATAATCATCAATATTTGACACTTTCCAACAATGAAACCATTCTCGCTTTATGTTTTGCTGGCGTTTTGTTTGACTTTGGGATGGGTCATTTTGACCCTTGTCAAGTTCATTCGCTCCCCTTTGAGACGAGTGCCTGGACCTTTTCTTGCAAGATTTACGAGGCTATGGCTCCTCAAACAAGCTTACTTTGGGACATACCCCAAGACCAGTATCGAGCTCCATAAGAAATATGGTTAGTTGGTTCATCGGAAGTGTCAACTCAATCTGACAGGTAACCCAGGACCCGTCGTCCGCATAGCACCCAACGAGTATAGCATCGACGATCCTGCGGCGGCCAAGATCATCTATGGCAGTGGCCGAGGCTTCACAAAGGTCTGTGACAAAGGACATGATACTATTAGAAGCTCAGCTGACCGCCTTGAGTAGTCTCCATGGTATTATGCCAGCGGCAATCCCATCAGTCCACTCCCCAACATCTTCGTCGAGCCGAATCCGCATATCCATGCCCAAGCCAGACGCAAGGTCGCGGCAGCTTACTCGATGACCAACTTGGTACAACTTGAGCCTTTCATCGATAAATGTTCCGCTGTTCTTCGGGAACGACTGGAAGAGTTTGCCCGGTCTGGCGCCTCCGTGGAGATATCACACTGGATGCAGTGCTATGCCTTTGATGTAATAGGCATGATGACGGTAAGAAACACAGCTGTTACTAGCTCTGATACAGGTGACTAAGTCTGGTAGCTCGGCAAACGATTCGGCTTCTTAGACTCCGGCGAGGATATACAAGGGATCATGTCGTCGTTGAGCCAGTACCTGGTTTACTGCGCCAATGTCGGGGTGTTCCCAGAGTGGCACAAGACTCTCTTTCGCAGACAGATGCGTTCAAAGACCGTATCTGGCCTGAGCCATGTCAGGGAGTTTGCCAACGCACAGCTCGAAGAAAAGCGCGAGAAGGTCAAGACAGAGGAAGATATCAGTGGCTATGCAGCAGAGGACTTTGTCACCAAGTTTCTACGCCTCCAATCCCAGGATCCAGGCAAGGTCACCGACGCCGACATCAGTTCTGTGTGCAACATGAACATTGGCGCTGGGTCTGACACCACGTCAATCAGCTTGACCTCAATCATCTTCAACTTGATCAAGTACCCGAGGGTTCTTCAGCAGCTCCGAGCCGAGATTCAGGATCACGAGAGTCGAGGTACTGTATCTGACCCAATCACATTCGCTGAAGCCAACAAGCTCCCTTATCTACAAGCGGTGATCAAAGAAGGCCTACGGATGCACCCTGCCACTGGACTCAGCCTCGGTCGGGTCGTTCCGCCAGATGGTGCAACTTTGGCAGGACAATACTTTCCTCCAGGAGTATGTACTTCTTCATGTACATACATTCGGCTGTTTGAACTGACTTCGATAGACCGTCGTTGGCATCAATGCTTGGGTAGCCCATGCCAACACAAAGGTATTTGGCCATGATGCCCACCTATTCCGACCCGAAAGATGGCTCGATTATCCTGAGCTGGTCAAAGAGCGCGAATCGTACTTCATGACAGTAGGTAACACCTCAACCCCATCTAGCAGTGACATCTCCTAACACTTCACTTCAACAGTTCGGGCAGGGATCTCGTACATGTTTGGGCAAAAACATCAGCCTCATGGAGCTGTCCAAAGCTGTTCCGCAAATAGTTCGACAGTTTGACTTTGCTCCAGACACAGTGTCTGGCGAGCCCGAGTACGAGACGGAGAATGTTTGGTTTGTCAAGATTAGGGAGTTTCATTGCAAGGTCTACAGCAGAGATAAGTAGTGATAGTACAGAATTATTCTTGGAGGACAGTACGCCAAGCGTGATCATCGTCATGATGATCCAAAGGGGAAGATCGAAGAGATGTCCATCAGATTATCCAGAAATCCATTGTCAATAACGATATCTGCCATGTCGAGCTCGTTCAACCACGTCATCGCTAGTTGATCCGTGCTTTGATCGAGGGAAATCCTGTGCACCCATTAGTAAAGCTTGATGGAAGTTTGATAGCTAGTACGTACCGTTGCAGAGGTTCGGTCACCATCTGGGGATATCCTAGAGGTTCGGAGGCTTGTAGTGGAATACTTAATGTTTCCTCGACGCCTTCGGCAAGCCCACACTGCTGTAACTGGAATAGTGTTTCCGGAATGAGATGCTTTGGGTAGCCAGATACACTGATAGCGAGGAGGATTCGTAGACACTGCTTTGCTCGGGCTTGGTGTCCATCCATGTGATATAGCCCGCAAGCAGCAACGATGACTTGAAGTGCTTGCAAAGCGAACAAATAATCGGCCATCACCAGACTAGAGGCAACTTTATATAAGACCATGCTTTCCAGGATCTCGAATGATGACTCGGCGGCAGAGACACAGGTTTTGGCAAGTGTAGCGAACATTGGCTGCTTGACAGCCTCAACATGCTCGATGCCTTGTAACAGATTGCATAGAAGGAAGGGCTTGGTGACTAGCATCATAGTACTCCAGTATCGAAGGTGTAGGAGAGATATGGACCGCCTGTAGGATAATGATACCGAAGGTGATAAGTGGAGATGAGGCGATACATGATCTAGCCAGTCTTGCAGCGCACTAATAGAATCGTTGAAATGAGCCCTCGATAGCTTTTGTCCACCGTGAAGAGGTCCGTCATAGAGGTTCTGCCGTATACTCTGTGTTATCTGAGCCAGACGTATACACTGCTCGAGATATCCGTTCGGCGTGTGTGAGCCTGGGCTGACAACCTGAAACGTGTTAGAAAGACCCTGTAAGCTCATCTAAACTGAGTACATACGAATTCTGAAGGTAATGGCGGGTTCCAAGAGGTCTCGTTGGGTGGACTATTCATGCTGGGCTTTCCCAAAGCAAGAGAGAGGTCTTGATCAACGAGATACAACGTCCACCAAAGGCGGCGAGCATGTGCTTGACTTACTACTCCGCTCTTGGTGGAGTATTTGTCGAGATGAAGGCCGAGAGAGAAGGCGATTCGGACTGCGAGACCAATGTGAAGGTATGCAGAGTTAGTGAAGCCATTAGACTGGAATGCCAGAGACTAGGGTTTTCTTATCAGACCAGATACTATGGAGGCATGAGGATACTTACCAACACTATCAATGCCCTGATACTGTCCAGATCTGCCTCATCACAAACCCTCGTCACGAGAGACTTGGCCATCTCCAGTGAGTCATGCGCCCGCTGTCCATTGACTAAACCGTTAGGCGACGGCTCACACGAGGCGCATAACGCTACTATTCCATGAAGTGAGCAAAGCCAGGAAGCGGTGAGCTGTCCGGTATCTCCAGAGTACGTCGTCTCAAGCCGGGTGTAAAACGATTCGGCAGAGTATATCCAGTACAAACAATGAACCTGCTCAAAGAAGCAAGCTGCGCAAGCAGATAGTAGATCCTGCGACGGAAACTGGCATGGATTCCCAGGTGAAGATGCTGCATCCGTCAAAGGTGACTTGACTGATGGTGGACTGACTTTTAGCATTCCAGGTATTTTATCCTTGTCCTTCTCTTTACTCCTTGTCCCTGCTCCCATTCTCATCATCCACGACCTCACGGCGCTGTTAAAACTTACGCCTGACTCTGCTCCCATGTAGCCTGTATATGTTAGTAACAGTTGTGGTCCTTGTGTAGCGAGGAAGCTTACGATACTCCCCGTGACTGTCGGCAAGCAGACAGCCCAGGTCTTGGTGCAGATTGACAATCTCTGGCAATAATATTTCTTCTTCTTGAGCTTGAGTCTCCTCTACAGCATCCAGTGAAGCCTGCCCTTGATCGATTGGTTCATCTCCACAGCCTATGAGGGGTGCATCTGCCGATACTTCAATCAGGGACATTGTCGGCGTTGCGATATCAGTCTGTGTCTTGAACGTTGGCTTTTGGTTTTCGTCAATCAATCGTCGTAGATTCGGTATCGTCAATTCCTCATCTGGGAAGCATTTACTGCAAAGCTCACGTAAGAGACGATATTCCTCTTCGGAGACAAAGTAGAAGGGCTTTTGCCGCCGTTTCTCCATGTCTACGGAGCAGACCTCATCGATGCTGCGGCAATAGTCGCATGGGCCATCGGCATCTTCAATGAGAGTCAGAATTCTCCCTCTTACCGTTGCTGTCGACATACCAGGTTTGTTGCACTGTAGATTGCTTAGTAAATGCCTGAGTATGACTGGGTCGCAAGCCTCACCTTTGTCTTCCTCGACTTGCAGCGGTCGCAGCTGATGGCCGTCCGACTCAGCCTCGATTTCTTTGTGACTTTCGAGCTTCGCGTCGACATAATGTCTTACGGTATCCCAGCCTAGCTACAGGACAGTGATCAAAGGTAGATGCTGTCGAGAACAGTCGCGACTTGGGAGAGAGGAGGTTCGCCGGGGTCCCCACTACCCCAGACTCTAGATCGCCACGAGTTTGCGGGGGTCATGAACTGAACTGCAACGTGTATTGGCTAATCCGTTAGGCTTAATTGAGCCCCTTATCAACTGACCAGGGCTTCCCCGCACCTGGGTTTATTTCACCCAGATTTCCTTCATTTTGGCTAACAGCGCCACAAGCAAAACAGCTTATCGCTTTGGGAATGGTCAAAAACGCGGGGAAGCTTGATCTCGGCATAAGGTAGCGGCAATTGCACGCGATTCACTAACTTCAACTCCAACTTTGAGAACCAGGAAGCTCTATTCTGGAACGGCTTTAGTAAGTACGTCGATTTCCCTTTATACTACTTGGCAATATCATCCTTAACACCGAGTGCGAATCACAAGCTGGTGCTGTTAGACGAACCTTAGCCTGCCTGGCTCTATCTCTATCTGGAGATTACGAGTACATCCTCCTCCAATGCAACTTGGGGCTATCTACATTAGTTGTCAAGGCAATCTTCCCAACCTCCGATTCAGGCCTCACATCGCAAACTCGTACCCTCACGTCCTTCACCTCAAGAATCCTATCGCAACTGCTTACGCCACTCCCACCCGGTGAATCGACTTGAATATATGGCGAGTCCCTCGTCATCCCAGTGACGTTGCCGAGGAAGTCTGGCGCCCTGATGAAGCACCGGATAGCGACGTTGGCAACAGCGCAGCCAAGAAGCACCACCGTCGACAGCATCGCCATGGTTCGCAAGGTACTATCTACCAGGAGCACCCGGCCTCGCCGTAAATGAACCTCGTGTCCTTTCCAGTCCCAGTCTTGCTATGGTACTTAAAGCAGTACTTCGTCGACTGTCCCTTGTACTTGAAGTGTGCCCTTTTATTAGGTATATCCACACAGCACTCCCCGATCGCCCCCCGGTTATACTTGCAGCCGTCAATAGGCACAAAGTCCTTGATTGCGTGCTCGGTTCCATCATTGGAGTAGATATACACGTCGTTGCCCGAGAACAACTTGACGGGTGTGATTACAAGACGTCTAGCGAGGACAGAGCTGGCAGCGGCGACCAAGAGAAGGGCATACGAGAGCTGCATTTTGTCTGTCCGTCCAAGAAACCAAGGGATATTAGCGGACCGACCCATCGACGTTCGTTGCCGGATGACTTGAACTTACACGGTTTGGGGACGATTGGCACGAGGGCAGCGGTGGGATTGAGAGTGGGAGTAATAGAAGGTAGTGTGGCGATGAGTGACAAAACAATACTCGAGGTAAATAATGGGATGGGGGCCTTCTTATAGACGCAAATTGAGGTCAAGTGCATCGCACCACCGAGAGATGAGTCTTGCAAACAGGCATGTCGTCCAGCCACTTCACACATTAGAGCTTTGGCGCATCTATACTACCTGCCTATTCAGGCTCCGGCGGCAGCAGCCAAACGAAATCCTCAGTTATCAACTTGATTGGCGGGGGTGCAATCAATGCACACGCGCACCGCCCCATTCTTCTTGGCAACGTAGACTACGCAGTGTTGTTGGTCCATGGCTGTGGGTGTCCGCGCTGTCATGCGGCACGCACAATAGCTTCTCTGATGAGCAGCCTAATAAAGTGGCCTGGTAACCGGTTTTGGTCAAATATACGGAAAGCTCTGAGAGGAAATCGTACGAGGATATCGGAATACAAATACTCGCTCTGACGCCCAGTGACAGTGACTCGGCCCTGTCAGGCGGCCCAATTGAGTTTTTTGTTTGGAAAGCAAGCCAGTGGTGTCAGATATTATCCTTTCGGGGAGGAATGAGTAGTTATTGTCCTTAACCTGATAGTGAATATATCACCTTGAGAGTTTAAGCAGCTCGTTAATCTATTCTAATGTTCATAATGCTCGAGATGTAAAACAATCTCGCAATACTATTGTTATCAAAAGTGGGTGATCAGTCTGAGTCGAGGCTGGATTGAAGTGACTCTTCCTCTGACATATCTATTCAGACTTCAGACCGTCTAAGAACCCTGCCGCGTCTTCTCGGACCCGCTGTCCGACTGGTTGCCGGACTTCATATCATCACTGGCACTGTCCCTATTGGCAACATTGTTCTCATACCCTTAGGGGACTCTCTACCAGTCATCTTCGCCTTGATATTCGCGGCTATATGTACTCGGGCTATATTGAGCTTCGAATTGAACGGCTTGGCACTAAGCGCAAACCCCGAGGCGGCGAAGGTAAACAAGAAAAGGACAGCGAGTACAGACCAGGACGACACTCAGTGTGAGACAGGTGGTCTTAAATCACAAGAGTACACCAGCCTAAGTCAGGTTGACTCCAGTGTGAAAACAGCTTCGGGTCGATTGGGTTAGGTACTGGACTAGACTAGTTGCCGCCATGTTCGCTCGTTGCGTCAGGTTCAAAGTAAGGTCTCAACAGCTCCAACGAGTCACCAAACTGAGACTTTTGTACCCATTCCCACTTTCTCTGCTTCTCTGTCTCATTCATATCATAATGCTTCATCAAGCTCGCCAGAATGACACCCTCCTCTTCCTCAGCAGCGACTGTAATGGCATTCCATATATGCTCTTGCCGGACACTCCTGGACGAGTAACTTGCCTCCAAAAACATGTTGACAGTATTGCAACGACCTTGTCTGGCAGCGATGACAAGGGGTCGCTCATCTGACCAGCCATCCATGAACACATCCGCGCCGTGCTTGATGAGCAATTCTATCAGTACATCGCTATCCTCTATATCGTCTGGTTCACACCCACTCATCGCACAGAGAAGAACGCGATCATCCAAGTTTGGATCCGCTCCTCGCTTAAGCAGCAGCTTCACAACATCTGTACGGCCACTCTCCGCTGCCCAACTTATCGCAGTCAAGCTCTCCGCCTCGTCTTGTGCATTCGGATCTGCCCCGGCATCGAGAAGGCGTTGTACGATGCCGAGATATCCAATCATAGCCGCATGTAGAAGCGCCGTAAACTCATTGTGATCCCTCGCATTTGGGTCAGCTCCGTGCTTCAGCAGCAGAGCCACAGCTTCGTCATGGCCCCGTTCGGCCGCGACCATCAGAGGAGTCCATCCCTCCTCATCGGCCAACTCAATATCTGCTCCACTAGCAAGTAAAAGCGACATGATCTTGACGTTTCCCGCGAGAGAAGCCCGGAAAAGCAGTGTTTCTCCCTTCACATCCTGTTTGTTCATTGAAACGTCCTTTTGTAAACGGCTTGCTACTATCTCCTCAAACCCTAGCTCGGTTGCCTGTAATAGTGATGTCTGTTCGTCACCGTCCCAGAGTTTCGCGCGAATAGCCTTTTCCATGAGTTCCTCAACGATGTCGAGGCGCGATTCTTTGAGGGCTTGCAGAAGAGCTATTTCTAGATAGAGCTTCCCATATGCGTTTGGCCAGTTCAACGTCAGATGCAACAAGGCATCTTCCAAGGGACTGAGTGTAGGCTTCCCCGAACCTTCCTTTGGCGGCATAGGCTGCATGAAAGGTACTTCCGGGGAGAGGTCCATGTATTGGTTTATGTCCAGTCTCAAACGGGCAATGGCATCCTCCAAAGACTTGAGGTCCAGCTGCTGTGTGTGTTCTGTGGGTGGCATGATGTTTGGGAGTATATTGGGAGAGTTGGATGCTTTTCTTAATTCTGTTGTAAGCAAAACCCTCTCTATTTAAAGTTTCTGAAGACCTGTTTAGACCATGCCTATCTTGCGGGTGCCTGGCTACGACCCACATGGTCGGATGTCGCTGGTGCTCACGGACGTCGTGCCTTACTACATTTGACAAGTTAGAGGAGCCGTACCCACAAGGTAAAAGACCATTATCGCGGAAACAAGAGAGAAATACGATGGTCTTTGAACTAACTGTCCTCTTCCTGAAGTTTGTTTTCATTGGTGTTTGCCGACAATACAATTATCTGTGTTTGCAGCCTAAAGCTTAACCTTAAAGGCCGCCGTCATCCATAGTAAAAGTCCTGATATGGCAAGTCGTTATTTAATCGAAGTTTATTTCATTTATCCTCCACTGCTATTGATATCTTTATAAGTAACTAGACCCGTTTGCCCTGACTGGAGCCAGCTCCTTGGTCAGGCGTATCACTCCCTAGCCATGATCTTCCTTGTGGACCTGAAGACCTCAAACCAACTCAGAGGTGCTATCTGTTTTAAGAACCCGTGCGCGAATAGTTGCAGCATCTTTACTGAACCAGCCAGCAACAATGATCATCCCAACTATAACCAGCTGCAAGGAAAAGGTGACGAATCGGATGGCAAAGGTGCCCGTGGTAGGATGCAGCATGGCGATTTGCGTAAATGAGTAAATGAGGTCGTAGTTCATGCGGATTAATTGAAGGACTGTTGCAGGTGCAGCAGCCATCATTAGTATCTCAGCGGACCGATAGCTTATATCTTGTCGAGCGTAGTAGATATGCTTCCCGGCAGGATATAGCCATCCCAGAGTACCAACCATCACGAGGAACATGATGATGTTCCCAGCCTTGTCAGCAGCCCCGTTCTTGATGTTGTCCGGCATCGATGTGTCTCTCATTCCACCGTATGCTGCCAGGATCGTGCCGATGTTGTAGATTATGTTCATCGCTATGACTGCTATGCGGTTTCGTTGCCGTTTGTATGGAAACAATGGGAGGTTCAGACTGGTGGAACATTAGTATCGCATAATGTGGATGCTAGGTGCATACAGGTTCACATACGCTTCGTATATTATGCCAATAATGGTCACTGATAAAGTCCCGGTGCTAGCAGCCGCGGCTATCATAGCATATGCAGTCGGAATATCAGGTTCGTTACGGCGGGAGAGGTAATAAATGTCCGATGTGATCCGAAAGATAAAAAAGATAATGAAAGGGGGAAACCATGCTTGGCCGGTTTTCCGGTGTTTATACGCCACATACAGTGCTGGGAATAGCAGGAAACTGAAAACAATAAGGGCTGTGGCGGATAGGCCGATGCATGCTGTTGTAGGAGGACTGGGAGGTTGTGAACTTGAGGTCGACATGATAAAGACTCTGTGAATGTGAAAACGGCTTAGTGTTCAGTTATCAACTTAATGGAAAGCCAGAACTAACCCGGATATTTATTATCTATCAGAGCCCTAAAGATCGACACCATAATCCCTCAACCCAACCCCCTATCACAGCAAAAAGGGCTGGAGTCAAAACAAAAACCCAAACCCCAGTGAAACCGAGTCAGTTTCTGTGCCAACAAACAGTAACCAGCCTCGCCTCACAAGCGTTTCCTAATTTTAAACGCTTCATCGTCAGCAAGCGTTTCACCACTGGCCTATCAGCTCTACCGACGTACTCTGGATACGACATGTAAAGAAACACAATGCGTAATCATGAGGCGCGGCGTCAACAAGGATAAGCGGAAGATAAATGCAGATCAGTGTTTCGTTTGCGGCTTGAGCCCGTGTGACTAAGCGGCAGTGTCCGTACTTCCGGCCGGCGCTCGGCAGATCTCACGGCAGAGCTCTCGCTTATAATAGATCTCGTCTCGTATTGGTAGATCCTGCCCTGGTTTCAACTGCAGAATAAAGTTTGATCCGGGGGACTATCGGTATTGGTCCCTTTTTACAAGTCTTTGGTTGCGGATTAATATAGCATCTGGCGCCCAACCTTGCTTATATGTGTTGTGATCTGCAAGCCTACCACTTCCATCGGGACGTAATACTTCACTTGTGAGGTCAGCCAGCCTTGGTAAAACAGACTCTGAAAGGGACTTTGGGCAGTATACGATGAGACGTTCTATGTAAGCAACAGCTGCCAGGTCGAACAACTCAAAATTTGGGCAGTGCACACCACTAACACAGTCTTCGTATCAACACTACTCCATTGATGTGAGATGTCTCTGATAAGTTTCATCTAGAATTCTGCCTTCTGCTGCTTCCCTGCCAGCTGAAGACTCCAGAACAAATAAACTTTGCTCCCAGACGGATCATGCATTAGCTCTGCAGATCCAAAACAGCCCTTCCCGCAAGCCTCCCACTTTCCATCTCCCTAAAGACCTCCGTCAACTCGCTCAGCCTCCTCGTCTGATAATGCACAGTAATCACCCCCCTCGCAGCCAAGTTCAGCACATCAATCGCGTCCTGTCGATTCCCTAATATCGACCCAGCAATTTTCAGCTGCTTCTGAACAATAGGTCCAGGCATGGCGCTTGCTATTGCGACGGGTTTGCCGCCGGGCATTCCAACACCGACTAATGTTCCACCGGGTCTCAGTAGCTCCAAGCCTTGAGAGTATGCTGCGTTGCTGGATGCACATACGACTACTGCGTTGGCGCCAAGGTTGTCGGTGAGCTTCTTTACCTGGGAGATTAATTCCTCACCAGGCGTCGCAGCATCGATAAATATCTCCGCTCCACTCTCCTTCACAACATCTTCCTTACTGGCTTGATCGATGCCAATAACACGATACCCAAAGGCTCTTGCTGCTATCTGCGTGACAAGGTGTCCCAAACCTCCTCCAGCCCCCGATACAACAACCCAATCGCCTGGGCTGGCCGTCACTTTACGCAGCGCCGCATACGAGGTCAACCCTGCGCAGAGCATCGGTGCAGCAACTTCAGAGCTTACACCATCGGGAATGGGTGTAAGATATCGAGCTGGTACAGTGAGGTACTGCTGGAATGTCCCTGGGTTGAACATGCCAGACACAGACTGCTTGGCACAGAGGCCATCCTCTCCAGCAATGCAGTAGACTTGGGATGGCGTTAGTTAATCGTGTAAGTGAAGAAGGCGTTACATACCACAGCTGCCGCAGATATCCCTTAGCCATTTGACTCCGACTCGATCTCCGATCGCGAAACCGTGTATATCTGCACCCTCTCCGATCTGAACAACAGTTCCGACACCTTCATGACCACCAATTTGAGCTACACCAACTGAATCAGCTGAGTCCGCCAGTCACTTCGGAACAAGACCTACTATCGGGAAGCGAAAAAGGCATCCCCCAAGAGTTCTTCATGATGGAAAGGTCTGAGTGGCAGACGCCAGAATGAGAACTGTTCTTATCAGCTCATGTCCATGACTAGACGCTGAGACTTACAGTTTCACCAACACCTCTCCTGCAGATGGGCTAGGAGTCTCAATGTCTACCACCTTGGTGCTGAGTTCGCCTGGCTTGTCATAGACAGCAGCCTGGTGGGATGACGGGGTGTTGGTAACGATTGCCATGGTAAGTTGTGAAGACTATGAACAATTCGGGATGAGATAGTCAGTCAGGTTGGCAGTTGACTGTTACTATAACGTTCATGTGTTATTGTATCTATCGATATATGATGCTGTCTTAATACCCCACAGATACTGCTTAGCTTCCCTTCGGCACCATCCGACAAAGCCGGGGGAGTCTCGCCGACTCGGAACCATTGAAGCGATAGCCCGAGAAACTGAATATCCCCGCTTCTCCTCAAGCCTTCAATACTCCAATGGAAGCTTGAACAGTTTAATAGCGTTAGTCCTTCCAACTTGCTCTTTCGCGCCAGTATCCAAGTCCACAGTCCTCCACCACGCCTGTGCTTCTTCAATGTCGTCGTATGGTGTATCTGCCAAGATTAGCTTCACTCTCCGGTCCCTCGGATTCAAGGATCGTTACCTATAGAGTACATGCATCTGTCGAGCCCGATTGTCTCAATGCAGAGCTTTAATCCAGGAGTGAAGAAGTTTCCTGAAGTCGTGATGTAGACATTGTGCTTGAAGTAATAATTGTAATCTTCCTTTGACGGGCGCGTGGCCTTTTTGCTTGGCTTGTTATACCAGTGACTAGCTCTCCAGAGATTCAGAGGGATGCTGTGCATCAGCGTTAGTAAACGATTACTGCCAGTGGACAGGTTCATACTTCTCTCCCAAATGCCCAGCGACGATCTTGGCGCCTGGAAATTTGTCAAAAACTCCTATCATCATGTCAGTCTCTGAAATAGTGCATATCAATCGTGATGACTCACCAGATGAGCAAAGTGCATAGATATGGTACGACAGATCCAAATGGAACTGTACAGCTGCACCTTGAAGATGAGGTCGGTCTCCATACAGCGACCCAGGCTGAAGATCCTTGATCGAGACGTATCTCGGATGCAAGTAAATCGGAACATCCAACTCTTCAACCTTCTTCCAAAACGGATCATACTTAGCGGTATCAAAGTACTCGCGTCCTGATCCTCCCTCGACGCTCTGATAGTCATTGACAAGTGCCCCAAAGAACCCCAATTGTTTAACTGCTCGTTCAAGCTCCTGCGCTGCTACTTCAGGGTCATGCATCGAGAGAGCTGCAAGTCCGCCGAATCTGTCTGGTCTTTTCGCGACCTCGCTTGCCAGCCAGTCGTTGGCTTCTTTGGCTGTTTTCTCTCCGAGTTGAGGATCCATTATGCCCTGGCATCCCGGGGCGGTTAATGACAAGAGCATGTACTCGACGCCTTCGGCATCCATGGTTGCGAGGCGCTTGTCGTGGATGTCGAGGAGCTTAGCCGCGTGGGCCTCGAGGGCCTTGTTACTGCTGTCGCCAGGGTTGAGAATTGAAAAGGTTTCTTCGAGGAGCCATTTTGTCGATGGCGTAATAATTGCTTCTTCTACTGCGATGGTACCTCGCTTTGACATGATGAATAAAGTTGGTTGTCAATAGAGGGTTTGACTGTATCGAAGAGATTGCGACGTGATGTACAGCGAATGCTCGCGGACAGTAACCAATTTAATTTAGACAACGTTCAGTAGGTTACGCTCTGATTGTGTGTATTAAATTAGCGATTTACTTTCTCTTCTAAATAAAAGGCCACCATCAAGGTAACATACATTTTGTAGACTTCCTCATTGGACCTTTGCTCATCTGCTCCAGCGCGTCTGCATAATTCATCACATAAAACTACCCTGTACTGAGCCGAAGACGCAGCCGGAATGGATGAAACGTGAGGGGCAATCGGCGAGATGCTTCCGATAAGGGGCTCCACTTCAAAGCCTACGAAACGGAGGCCCAGAAGTGGAGGCACCAGATCATGATCCAATGCTTTGCCTCAAAAATTCGGAGTCATCGATAGAGGTCAACACAAATAACTAGAAGATTTGACCTATGCTAGAGCTTGTATTTTAGATTGCTGTCAAAACATCTACCTGTCTTGCTTAGTCTATTGGTTTCTGTTATCTCTTATCTCTTATCTCATCAGTTATCTTATCTTAAACCACAATGGCCCACATTTTCGATGTCGCACCGCTTATCGATACCGGATATATCGACGGAAAAAAGGTCGGCAACCAAGTCAAGTATCCAGACACCGGAACCTTCAGCGGCTTCAACAAGCCATTTCGCTTGGAAGGCGATATCTTCGACCTCGAAGTATCGGGAACTATTCCATCCGAGATCAATGGTACTTTTTACAGAGTTCAGCCAGATCATCGCTTCCCTCCCGTTTTTGAAGATGACATCCACTTCAATGGAGACGGCAATATCACTGCCATTCGCATCCAAAATGGCCATGCAGATTATAAGCAGCGATATGTGAGAACAGACAGATTCTTGGCAGAGACAAAAGAGAGGAGAAGTCTATTTGGGAGGTATCGCAATCCCTTCACGGATTCAGAGTTGGTGAAATCTGTCATCAGAACTTCTGCCAACACCAACATCACCTTCTGGAGAGGAATGCTTCTGGCCTCCAAAGAAGACGGCCCGCCATATGCCATGGATCCAGTCACTCTGGAAACCATCGGACGATATGACTTTGAAGGACAGATCCAGTCTCCAACAATGACTGCTCATCCCAAGTTTGATCCTGAAACGGGTGAAATGATATGTTTTGCTTACGAGGCCGGCGGGAATGGCAATGATGGATCGCGCCAGATCGCTGTCTGGACAATCGATGCCAATGGCGTCAAGACCGAGGAAGCTTGGTACGAAGCTCCCTTCTGTGGCATGATTCACGATTGTGGCATCAGCAAGAACTACATCGTTCTTCCCATGACACCCCTAAAGTGCAACCCAGATCGTCTCGAAAAGGGCGGGAATCACTGGGCTTGGGATCCAAAAGAGGATCAGTGGTACGGTGTAGTCCCGCGGCGAAATGGAAAGCCCGAGGACATTATCTGGTTCCGGTCAGACAACGGTGAGTCGACTCGGCAATATGATAAGGTGCTTACTGACATGCAGTCAGCTTTCCACGGGCATGTTGCAGGGTGCTACGAAAATGATGATGGCAACATCGTGTTTGATCTTACGGTAGCAGATGGTAACGTGTTCTTCTTCTTCCCGCCTGAAGATACACCAGCTGGTACCGTGGCGAAGCGGAACCGCCTAAACAGCCCTACCAAGCGCTGGATCTTTGATCCCAAGAGTCCTTCGGGGACACGCGTACAGGCTAGCGAAGAGTGGGACACGAGCGGTGAATTCTCCCGTATCGATGATCGCTATGTCACCAAGAGGTACAATCACTTTTGGCAAGCCAAGATTGATGGGGCTCGAGAGTACAACGCTGCGAAATGCGGTTCACCAGCTGGCGGGCTCTTCAACTGTCTGGCTCACTATACATGGGATGAGAGAACAGAAGATATCTTCTGGGCCGGTCCCTGCGCTACATTCCAAGAACCATCGTTCATACCAAAGAAGGATGGTGGAGAGGGTGAAGGTTGGTTGATTGCGCTATTGAACCATCTTGACGTTCTGCGCAATGACGTGGTCATCTTTAACGCGCAGAACCTAGCTGCAGGACCTGTGGCTACGATTCATCTACCGATGAAGCTTCGTCTGGGGCTTCATGGTAACTTTGTGGATCAGTCGGATATAGAGGAGTGGCAGGCTAGAAGACAGCCAGGTGGGGATGTTGGTCCTGTGAGACCGGCTGAGAAGCCTTTGCCCTGGCAGTCGGAAGCTGACAGCATATGAGTGTTGACTGGTCATTATGAGAAGGACCGGATTGTTCGGTTAGGTTACGATTGTATTGCATGTTGGATTGATCACTTGACTTGTTCTTACAATTCATGGTTATTAGAGTTAAGCTTCCTTCTAATGAATGCGATGCATGTCAAAACTATAACCCCACATACGCAAGCAATATCACCACCATGTCCACTTGAACCGTAACACTAGGCGACGTAAAAGTCTAAGGCTAATAATCGCTCCAGATCGATGTCAAAAAGAGTAGCATTCCAAATAGACGCATCCCAGTCTCAGAGATATCCCATTTTCGTGTCATGCATTCAAGGACTTAGATCGTCCGCTCACACCTTAAACCCGACTTGACCCCAGTTGTGATATCAGCGGAGACTTCGGATAAGTCTGCAGGCCGCGATCAAAAGGCTCCGAATCTACAATGCCACTAGAATGTGTGATAACCTCCACGTCCTCGGATGGTTTAAACAAGAAGGATGCCAACCTCTCGCGCGTCGGAAGGAACGTCAACTGCGGGGGTGTCATCGGACTCATCCTTCCGATGGACGATGGATTATTCAGACGCCTCCAAGTGGGACACTTGACCTGTTATTGAAGTGGGGCGTCTTAATGCCGTTCATTGAGTTTATAAGTGTGTATGCCATTGTATGCAGCATTGGAAGTCCACCTGAGAGGAGAAAGAACACAATTTCACATTCCCAGATCAGCATACAATCTAAATATGCCTGCTGCAAAGACCCCACGTGATATTGAGACTCGTCTCTTCATCAATGGAGAGGTACGCGAGTGACATGATTAATAATGAGGAATATGACATTGACCAGTTTATAGTTTGTCGAGTCATCAGACAAGAAGACATTTGAGCTCAAGTCTCCTTCAACTCACCAAGTCGTAGCTGAAGGTATACCCCCCTACCATATACCACTACATCAGCATCTCATCTCTTCACAGTCCACGAAGCAAGTGAAAGCGACACCAACGCCGCCGTCGCCGCAGCAAAAGCCGCATTCCCAGCATGGTCCGAACTCTCCCCCAAAGACCGCGGCCAGTACTTCAAAAAACTTGCCTCGCTCATCCTCGAGTCACACCATGAACTAGCATACCTCGAAGCCATTTCCATGGGAAGGCCCGTCAAGGGATACTTTGATGCTTTTGCCGCTGCTGACACGTTTAATTACTATGCTGAAGCTGGAGCGGTGGTGCTTGGTACGAGTAGTCTGAACATGCCTGGTCATTTGAACTTTACGCTTCGACAGCCTTATGGAGTAGCTGCGGCGATTATTCCGTGGAATGTGCCGGTTTTGTTCCTCGCTCTCAAGGCAGCTCCTGCTCTGATGGCAGGCAACACCGTGGTTTTGAAGAGCAGCGAAAAGGCACCATTGACTGTAAGTATCTAGCCATACCGAACTACTCTGGATTCCTGGCTGACATTTATCAGTCTGCTAAAGTCGCGCAACTTGTTCAAAAGGCTGGCTTCCCACCAGGCGTCTTCAACATCATCTCCGGCCACGGCAAAACTTCAGGCGCCATTCTATCCAGCCACATGGATGTGAGAGTCCTCAGCTTCACTGGATCAGGTCCGACAGGTCGACTCATCCAAGCGGCTGCCGCAAAGTCCAACTTGAAGAACGTCATCTTAGAGCTTGGCGGGAAGTCTCCGGCCATCATCTTTGATGATGCTGATCTCGAAAAAGCAGCTGCTGAGACGGCGTACTCCATCCAATGGAACAGTGGTCAGGTCTGTATGGCCAACTCAAGGATCTACGTCCATGAGAGTATTGCAGAGACTTTTATTGAGTCGTTTAAGACAAAGTTCCAGATCATTACTGCTGGAGACCCGACTGATGAGAAGGTTAACCATGGGCCTCAAGCTGATGAGATCCAATACAACAATGTGCGATCATATATCGAAATGGGCAAATCATCCGGAAAGCGTATCCTCGGCATGGATCACGAGGCTACTCCAGATGGCTATCTCATCCACCCAACAATCTTCGTCGAGACCCAAGAAGATGCTCGAATCATGAAGGAAGAAATCTTTGGTCCAGTCGTGAATATCAACACCTTCAAGACTGAAGCTGAAGCAATAAGCAAAGCCAACGATACAGAGTTTGGTTTGTATGCGGCTGTGTATAGTAAGAATATTGACAGGGCAATGCGTGTTGCGAAGAGGTTGGAGGCGGGAACTGTTGGTGTCAACTGTACTAGTCCTACGCAGGCGAAAGATATGCCATTTGGTGGATATAAGACGAGTGGTGTTGGTAGGGAGGGTACGACGGTTAGTCTGAATAACTTCTTGGAAACCAAGACAGTGTTGGTCAAATTGGAAGAGTTTTAGTATAATGGACAGGTCTAGAATAGTTATTGATCATAAACCAGCAACCTCACCTCCATTAAACAATCTCACCACTGACACCTTCTGGGCGATTTAGTAGATAGTTGTGTAGCAGGGATGTAACACGACACAAACCATGCTAAACAACCTTTGAATAAGCATTTATCCACATCTTTGTTGATCTGGGCTTAGCAAGTGCTCCTCGCTCGATCAAGTCCATGTCATAGTCCGTCATCCCCTCCGCCAACTCAAACCTGTCGAATTCCTGCAAGATTCTTGCGGTGCACTTCATAATATGCATCCATGCTAGCCCTCTACCGATACATCTGGAGGCAAGTATGTTAGCCGTAACCCTTCTCACCCTTTACCCCACAGTCATGGAACATGCGAGCTCTCACCCTCTTTGACCAGCTGAGAATGGGACAAACGCTCGGTACATCCTGTCCTTCTTTTCAGGAGGCACATCGAGCCAGCGCTCGGGCCTGAATTCGTCTGGATCTTCGAACACTCCCTCATGACGGTGTATGGTATATGGCTGAGCTGAGATAACGGTCTGTTTGTGGCATGTCAGCGGCAAGTGGACTCGATAAGGTTCAAGTGCTCTGAGATCTATCAGGCACTATGAAGGAATCTCGCTTACGCCTGGAGGATAAGAGATGCCTTCGAATTCAAACCCCGACTTCGGCACGACTCGTGGCATTGGTGCCGGTGCAGGAGGATAGATACGAAGAGTCTCGCGGATCACAGCATCTAGATAAGGGAGGTTGGCTAAATCAGTACTCGAGTAGCCCTTGACGAGGGTGCTCAGCTCTTGTCGTAGACGTTGATCAACATCTGGACGTTTGATCAAAATCCAGATGATATATGTCAGGGTGATAGAAGTTGCTTCGGACCCAGCAACTCTAGTGACGGGACAGTCAGTATAGGCACCAGTATTACTGGGCTCCAGAGTATAGACTCACATGAAACCGTGGCCAGCAAGTGCGATAGACCAAGCTGAGTAGCCGTCTTTCGGATCCCCAGTCGCCGGGTCCAAGTAACCTGACATCAACGATCCCTGCTTCTTTGACACATCTTGCTTGAGATAATCCTCTACTCGCGCCTGGGAATAAGAAAAGACTCGCTGAAGTCCATAATAAGCGTCTTTCAGTTTCTTGAACGGCAGATATGGTATCAAGGGTATAATTGACGCAAACGTGTTTTGCTGTTGAGGTTAGCAACTCATTCAAAAGGGATGTGTGTTCTTGGACTACTCACAAGCCCTATAAGCATAAAAGCGTTGTTGAAGTCAACCACGTATTGATGCTCTTTGCCTGATGTCACTTGGCCAAAGCTCTTGTTAAGGGCTAGATCTCCGATGACGTCCAACATGAAAAACTTGCTATATGATGCGTCAGAAGAATGTAGTCTGGGAAGCAAGTGTCGAACGATCTTACAACAGTCCAAAGAGATCAACCTTCCTTCTCTGCTTAATGACCTCCATCAAGATATCAAGTTGCTCATCAAACCTTGCTTCATAGTGCTTCATGCTACCCGGTGAAAACAGGGGCTGTAGATCGCGACGCTCCGCCATCGCTTGTTTATGATTGACGTAGTTGAATAGACCGGCATATTTTGGCCCAATGCCCGGCTGGATAGTCGCGTAGAAATCCGTCTTCAGAAAGCTGCTGCACTTTGTGACGAACACGTGGTGGAAAGCTTCAGGTGAAGCTACAGAGACCTGATTTGGTCCGATGCGCACAACGTTGCCGTACTTCTCGTGCAGTTCATGAATAGCGCGAAATCGGTCATCTTGATGCAGATGTTAGAACAGCTTGGACGTCTACGAGTTACTCACTTGTTAATGAATGGTAGATCTCCCATGCATTGCTGGAGGCGGCGAGCCGAGGGCCAGAGAATTTGCGCAGGGGACTGAGATATAGACGATAAGCAACTCGGCAGAGGAAGTCGATCAACTTGAAAAGCACGATAGCTAGGGTCAAAGTTGCAAAGACTCTAAGCCACTTGTGCAGGTAATGGACGTAGACGTGCAAGTCAAGGCTTGGAATGGTAGAAGAATCCATTGTTCAAGATAATTTGGGAGAATTTCTGGAAGGCGGATATAGCAGACTTGAATTGTGTGAGAGGTCAACTCTTAAATGACATTTGAAATTATTTTATTAGTGCTCTACAAAAGTGGCCATGGTCATCTTGATCATTCATTCACTCCCCACTATACTCCGGGAACTAGATAGGAATTCGGTGCATCCCCCTCACTTCCGGACCGGCACGGAAGTGAGGGGAGGTGGACACCCCCACAAAGATCGGATAGGTGGGGGCTCTGTAAGTGGCCGGACATGGCGGATGTCCATGTGATATACCATGGTGCTCACAGTACGGATTTGGGTATTTAGAGGAAGACTGAAGGCCCTATATTAGGATCTCACAATCGCACCAAGACCAGGTATTCAGTACACACATACACACAAATCAGGGCATCAGTCAGGGTACTTGTAAGTCAGACCATAGACAAACAAATCGAGAACGAGAAGCCTGCTCCACTCAAGATTATTATCTGTAGAGGAGGGATCGCTGGTTTCGCAGCAGCACTACTCCTACATAAAGAACACAACGTTCTGGTCCTTGAGTCTTCATTATCCAACAAGGAGCTGGGTGCCGCCATTACCCTCTCCATTAATGCGACCAGGCTTCTTAGAAGAAGCTTCTTACGCGCAGGTTTCGATAAGGATCTCGCCCATTACGTTAAGGCTGAAAAGGTTAGAATAAAGTCTAGCCCTTCCGCTAAGTTACCGTTTAATCTACTAATGCCTCAAAGTTCCAGGAACTCCATTAAAAGGACCTCTCAGTCCTCCTAGAATGGCCAATCAGTGCAGTTACCAAGAAGTACGGCGAGCTATAGTGGTATTTCTCTCGCAAGGACATCCACGCCGAACTCAAACGTGCTGCTCTCTCCGAAGATGGCTTAGGCACGATACCTCGCTTAATGACAGGCGCCCACGTCGAAAGAGTCGACTTAAAAACGGGTTTAGTATTCCTTAAGTCCGGGGAGTCCTACAAGGCTGACTTGATTATCGGTGCGGATGGGATTCGGTCTGCGAGTGGAAATTCAGTGTTTGGCAAGCTCGAGACAACACCTGAAGGCCTGTCTGCATATCGTTACATGATCTGCACAGAGGAGCTGAGGAAGAACCCGCAGACTCAGGTCCTGACTGAGAGTGCAAAAGTGCTTATGGTGATTGGTCCTAATAGAAGAATCATTGTATATCCTTGCTCGAGCTAGGACTGGATAAACTTTGTGTACATTTACCTAGACAATAGCAAATGACGGCTTCAGTGGAGTAGTGAAGTCGAGGTGTAAGACATAGTGGAAAAGTTTAAGGACTTTCATCCCTCCATAGTCGCTGCCCTGTCAATGGCTTCTAGTGCGGGAGTCTAGCAGCTGCGCCAGCGCGTGCCACTGCCTACATTAGTCAAGGATTATTATGCCCTAGTAGGAGATGCAGTATATGTAATAGGTCTACGTATGCCTGCTTTATTCCCTGTAATCTTACCCCTCATATAAGCCACCACTAACATTCATTTCACAGATCAGGGCTAAGGCGCCTATTAAGCTATCGAGGATGCAGAAGCTCTTGGGATAGTCTTGAGTGGTGCCTTAAGTAAGGATGTTGTATCCTGACTTAAGATATACGATGAGTTATGCCTCCTACACATCACTAAGGTCATAGAGAACACAAAGAAAATAGCACCGAGGGCCACCGATTCGAAGGAGTTTGAGTTCAAGAGTGCGCAGATATACAGTGACTACCACTGGGGTTATAAAGTGGCTGAAGAAGCGGTGGACCTGATGTATATATATGGGCTAGCATTGAAGATCGTCAGCGACGCAACTGGAGAGATCGGATTTGAATGATGTGGTTTATAGTGAGATTGCTATAGCAGATTTTTAACATAGACTGATACATTTGATTAATATTTTCTCATCTACCGTTGCTCGTCAACACTTTATCTGCCATGAGTAGGGTCTCGCTCCAACTGATTGCTATCATTGGCTTCCTTAATCTGACATTCGTGCTTTATTATTGCCCCGGACTCCCGAAGCGCTGCGACTTTCCGTATAGGCGGCTGGGTTGCCGGCCAAGGTGGAGGTACCTATCGGCTCCATTAGTGGACTACCCCGTAGTAGAAGTCCGCGAACTACTACCATTACTAGAGTAACTTAGCAAAGAGCCTAGGTCCCCCATCAGGCTAATCAGACTGCCCACTAACAACGGCGGGGCATAGTCTGTAGAGAGTAGGTTACCGTGTAGAATATCGGCTAATAACCGCATAATTAATGCAGCATCTGTGAGTGTACTGAAAGTCTCTGCTACTCCAAGCTACACACTATGGCTAAGGCCCGGCGTTCTATACCCTAGTGTGCAGAATGCGCGGATATTGTCATTTTCCTTTCTGTCTAGTATAACCGGAATTACAGAACAGCAATTAGTTAAGCTATTGTGATTAGAGATTACACTCTCAGCCTGCGTTAGACTTCTATTACTAAGTATACTGTAAGTCCAAAGCGCAAAAGCAGCATAATACGTCGCCACAGCATAAAAGTTCTGCAGGGTTGTAGGCGGAAACTCGCAAGCCCTTCTTAGAACTTGGCCCGCGTGCCATACTGCAACTCTAGCAGCTAATGATTGCCTTCACTCACTTACGATCAGCTCTACTCTCCTCGCCTCGCTTTCTCCATCTCTACTAGCAAAACGTTGTATATAGGCCATAGGAGCATGGAGGGCCATCATAACGTATTCAAGTAACAGTTAAATCTCGTGCTGTGTGACATGCCTCTCACAGTATATACAAAGAGTGATCAGATCTTGGTACAGGTTACGTTATCGGCTCATACACCATGAATCCATTCAGCGTCATTTAGCCTCGGGGGCTGAAAATTGTAGCGCGAATTGTTATTAAAGGTCCCATACTTGATTAGCAAGTGCGTGGATAGCGGCAAAGCAACAAAGGTGTAGATCAGCCTGCCCACAGCACGCTTCGAGGACTGTGATATTAGCCAGAACCTGGGTAAGTAGCAGACGCCGCGAGCTACTAGTGCAGCCCAAGAACTCATATCTCCATTCTTCGGGACTCTCTGCAAGCCATACATTAGGCGGGTATGGAACCGCCATGTTCAACTCGGTATAGCTAATCGTCAGTGTCTGGAGATAAGCCATCGATACCTGAGAGTCATGGATAAAGGCCCGAATTGCCAGGCGCTTCAGTGACTCCCTTGCGGCCCAGCCCTTCCACGCTGCATTAAGCTCTTCAGCCCCATGGTTGATATCTCCTACCAACTCTTTCTCAGTCAGTGAAAAGAAAGCTCCCGCTTAGAATAGCATGGTATATCCCGGCTGCATAAAGCTGCACGCAATTTCAGTCTTTCGCTTAAGGCCGCTCCAGGCTCTGACCTCCAGGGCCCTCAAGTATGCCTAGAGGGCCTGCAAATCTCTCGTGGTGCTATTATCACTCTTGTATAGCTATCCTATCGCTCTGCAAAGGATTTCATGCATAACGAGTCCTGTCACCTGGATTCGACGCTCCGGAACGATAACTGCACTAGCGGCAATAATTCCAAGAAGTAACTCTAGCCGCGCGTAATAACACAAGAATATGCCTGGATAGATGCTCGGTGCGAAAGATGCGCTTTCCTGGATGAAGAAGAATCGCACGAGGTCGTTTAGTAACTCGGCGGGTAGAAACGAGTATATAGAGAAGTAAGATATCTTCATCGCGGTCACCAACACCAACAAGCGATCCCTGTATGCATCATCTAGCTTGCTACTGATCATTTGTCCTGTCAAGGATTTCATAAGTAGAGTAGATCTCTCTCTCCTGTTGCCTGAGCCTAGGTTAATGACGTCCTGGCTATGGAAGGAGTGCTGAAACCTAGAAGGTTGCCATGAGGTCTAGGCACAGCGCCGGTATACTTCTGACCAGCTCCTGAAAGAAGGGCCAGGAGAATCATTGTTAGTCAGCGTAGAACCTTCATTCTCGCCGGTCTGGTTATAGACAGCTACTGTAGCCTCAGAACTGTTCATGTCACTGGGTGTGCCCATAGTAAGATCTAAAAGTCCGGAATCAAACTATAAAAAGTCCATGTCCTCAAAAATGGATAAGATCGGGCATACATCTCCAATATCAGCACACTGCGACTTGATACTAGTATCATTCAAAGTCTGATCCCAGTCCTTATTCCCCGTCAGTGTTTCTTATTAGTCCAAGGTTCTAAACTCTTAACTAACTTCCAATGAACTGCTCTGTCTCTCTTAAGACCTCAGTTCGATGCAGGTCAAGCCAAAACTGGGATCCGATAGCTGGCATTCTAAACTCTTCGCATGATAGCGTGAACAAGGCTTCAAGTCATTGCATTTCGCTTTCGCTTGTACACAAGCCATGCAGGCTTATGAAGCACGATCTATTCGCCTTGACCCGTATAGTCTATCCATGGCTCGAACGTGAGCTGACTTATGCCGCTGAAGTAAGTCGATGCGATTGAAACCCTTTAGATAGAGGCAACAGCGAAATTGTCGGTAATTTTGGTGAGATTGGGCATGTCGCCGAAGGTAGTCGGCTTTTTCATAAGACTTACTGTATACGAGGCAGACGTGTTTACCGCTCTGGTAGGACATTTAACTTGCTAGTTGTGGACAGAAAACTTTAACCATGGACGAAATCGGGATCTGGTAGAGAGGACCTTTTTGAGTTTTATAGCCCCTCTAATTTGACTCTGGGAATAGTGATTAAGTAGGGAGGGGGGTTATAGACTCCCGAAGTGCGGGGGAAAAAACCAAGAACTAAGTTCCCTGTAAATGATTTAAGCTCCTAGCTACAAGTCTCATCCGCGAATAACATATCTAAGTTACGAGTGTTTTCTCTGTATGACGAGTAATTCCACGGAATGTCATGCGATAAGAGTTTAATAGAGGTATTAGCCCCAATACATAAATATAAGGGGCACAAATAAATACGTATGGAGCATGGAAAATACCTTGAATCTGAACCATCATACTCGGCAATCTATTCTTCCGACTAGCTCGTAAATAACTGACCAAAAACACAGATTTTAGAGATCAGACCTATCATCAAGACATTACAAGCAGAGCTTATATAGACCGCCAAAGGCAAACAGGGATTTATTTCTATCAAACTGCTATACTACCAGAAACGAGCTGTCTCTCGCGGCGCATTAGGTGATCTTCGTAAGGTACCGCAAAGCCAGGATCAAACTTATCACAAATAACGCCGGTGCCCTATGTAAAGTGAGCCACTTCCCACCTCTCGCTAGCGATAAAGGGCATTGGGCCATCGCCGTAGACGTATTCGTGAACCTCCTTGTCGAGGCACACGTAGCGCCCTTCGGCGCGTACATTGAGCATCATTGAAATGCTGACCTTGACCCTTTCATTGACAGGTCGATGCCTCCACCCTAATTTGTCTCGAATATCAGCCAACATGGTAGCGTGGGTTCCATGACCCCTGACCAAGGCGAGAAAGCTGAGTTCGACAGATTTTAGTGTTAACGGGAGCTTGCCGAGAAAAGAAATGAGATCATCCTGTTTGACTGACAACCCGGAAAGCCCAAAGTGTCTTAGTTTTCCAATCGAGAAAGTGTCGACTGGAAAGATATCATAGAGCGATATAAAGTCTTCCATGTCGCAAGTCCAAGAGCTCAATTCATCATTGATCTGCAAGGTAACTTCCTCCAAGTCGGTCGCTTTTGCCAGAAGATTGGATATCCTGCCGTTCTTATAGATACCCAAATCTTCGGAACCAGGAAAGTTCAACGCACGGTACCCATTTGTTAGCGAGAGAACAAGCCGTTTGAATCCTGGCCGTGCCACAATCTTGCACAGGCTATCATACTCTTGATTTGGCTTGTCGAAGAGAGTGTAGTCAATCCCAGTGGGGAGCTTGTGGCCATCCACCACAAACTCAGAGATTTGAAGCTTGTCTGCAAAATCGTCTAGAGCCTTTGAAACCATGCAGAATCCGCGCCACTGTTTCCTCTCTTCGTCGTTTTCCCATCCTTCAGGACAATCCTCTGGACATCCTCGGAGGATGTCGTCACGTGGCCAGGCACGAGGAATTGGGTATACAAACCCAGATGGAAATGCTCGGACCATTGGCGTCTCATAGAGTGGCATAAAGAGAAATCCATGTGCCGCCGGTGTAATGGTGACCTTGGTGAGCTGTGGGAAACGTTGAATGGCATACCGAAAAGCCTCCTCATCTGCGCTCGATGACAGCAGCTCACTTTGCTGATGTAAGAGATCTGTATAGTACGCCAGTGAGTCTCGAGTGGGCATCAGGTTATCACGCTGATTCTGCACTTCGTTCAGGGTGCCAATGTGCGCTTCGCTGTCGCTCTGGTACCAATCCCTGTACGTCAATCTGCCCTCGGTAAGAAAGATGCTGTCTTTGCAAAGACGAACAAAAGCCTTCGAGATCTGTTCCTTGTCCTCATTCTCAGGACAGGCATCAGAATCACTCTCATCCTCGGCACTGGCATCAGAGTCACTCTCATCCTCGCTATAGCCACAAGAGCCACGGTCGTCCGTAATGGGAATTTCCCTCAACAAGGTGTCATCCCATATAATCTCTTTCACGCGATGACGGAAAACGTCATGGTTGGCGACTGCGAGAAAGACTTCGACGTTCCGTGGATTGGCAGAGATAAAAATGCGGTCAAATCGCAGATACGACTTGTCTCTCAAGGCTCGACAAGTAAGACGTAAGCTCTTGACGTCGAGATTGCAAAGTAGAGAGCAGATAGAGGCAAGCAGTTCATTTGGCAGTCCTTGAAGTGCAGGCGAGGGACTTGCATCGTCGGGCAAGCCCATGGTTGCAATTGAGAGTCTTCCAAGATGTAAATGATAGATAGCTGAAGAGGCCCAAGGGGGGAAGGGGGAAACTTTGTAGAGGGTGGTATTTCGTTGTCCCGTGAGATGATGTTACCATGTCACAAAAACTTTGAGTGGGAGAAAAATCAACAGAACCTATTTTGGGGGTTCCTTCATGTTTTGTACATGGCGCTGACTCATCACGTGGATATCAGGGTCTAACTAAGTTCTGTCTGTTAATTCAAGCTCTCAGCCACAAGTCTCAAGAACGAATCAGCTACAGGACGATCTCTTTATCGGGGCATGTGAATGGACGCCGCGTTTCGCCAAATTACACTTTTGATGACTGTCGCAAAACAGAGGTCTTAGGCAACAGTGAGGAGTGTGCACCGAATTCGTTTGCTCGAGCTATCTCACTAGAGCTTTCTGAAGACCAAACTATGCCAGACCACCTGGCCAAGCAACATACCCCCACGTCCCCAATCTACGAGTTCTCCTTTGACTTCAACAAACATAAGGGGCGGGCCGACGCGAAGGTAGCCTTACGAATGGATATGACGAGCGTCAAAGGATACTGGGACAGTCTTATCGACTCTCCCAGTATTCAGAAGCGTGATGTCGAGCCCAGATATTTTTCGCATCTCTACAGAGATTGGAAGAAGGGTTTACGGAACGGAGACAGGTTCATACATGATTCTAGTTACTCGCCAATAACAGTCAGGAGTAACCTAAGTACGCCGGTCTTTTGGCAAGCTGCCGAGAACTGTCCCATAGGGGGCAACATGTATGGTGAAGGCATCGCAGCTTACATCCAGGGCAACGTCGATGCCAAAATGTCATATGCTGTTACAGTGATTGTGAGTATTTCATATGTTATTTCTATCTTTCTTACGATCTTGCTAATACGGAACTGTAGGCAACCGGGGACCGGGGCACTTCGAGAGTTGATGTCAAGGAAGCTACTGGCTGGATTGGAGTCACCGGCGAGACGGATCTGACTTTTGGAGTTGGCGGAATGGGTCGTCTCGATATCGGCATGGCCGGAAAAGGCAACCCTGCCAGGAGCCAGAAATATTACGACATATTTAACACACATAGGATCGGTGCAGGGTCTTTCTGGGGCTTCATGGCTCTCACTCCCTTCATCTCTCGGCAAACTTGGTTGTCCACATCTCGCATGAAAGAGTCCCCATCTACCGTATTTGGCCACCCGGCGATCTTGAACGGACGTTTGGGAACACGAGTCAAGACTGACTTGGGCCGCTTTCCAGCATCGCTTCCTGAACCCCTATTGCCAAAAGAAATAGAACATTATACAAAACAGAATAAGGCAACCGAGGTGCAAGTGCATGGAGATAACTACGTTTATGGAGACGGAGGCGAGAAAGGCAGCACCATCGAAATCGGACATGACCTCGGTTTTGGGCTCATCATGGACTTTGAGGTATACCCCCAAGTACAGGGTCAACAGCCTGTTCTCCAGCCCCAGGAATCATCTGTAAGTTTCCGGTTGATTATTCTGGCTCCAGACCATCTAGGTGCTAGCTTACACCTCCTATAGTTACTTGTTACCAGCGAAACATTTTCTAGATGGGATATCCCACCAGCTGAGAACCACAGAACCTGCCCTCAATCTTCGGCCTCGTAAGTATGCTCCTGATCGCACACGCTATATAGTGTGAACTAACAAGACTTAGGAGTCTACTTAAACAAGATGTTGTTGGCAAGTAAGTATAGTCTGATACTGAAAATGGCTTTCTGAGAACCGCACTGACGAATAAACAAGAGACCTTCTTAGCTGGAGAAACAATAATGGATCGGCTACATTTTACCATGACGTCGTAAGTGACATTCGGCGGACATTGGCATCCCATGTTAACTGAAATTATCTAGTACCGTCCTTTTCACGAACCCTGCCACTACTCGCCCAAGACAAAGCGAACAAGCTTCGAATTGCCTTCACCTGGAAACGAGTCTTCGTCTATATTGACTAAGAATCTCAATAAGAGAGGCTTAAACAATCCCAAAGACGCCTTTGGTTCCGCGCGCCTCAGACCGCTCGATATATTTGGCACCGTCATCGCCTATCTCTTCACAAGCCGAAGCGTCCACAATGAAATGCCCGGTAACATCAGCTGCGATGGCAGACGATGCGATTATTGTTATGGTGCGATTGGGACTGACCCATGCTGTGGCTGTGTTTGCATGCAATGCAAGTGGGGACCTCGTGGCGATATTGAACCATGCGAAGAGTGCTACGAGGAGGGAGATTGGAGTGAAGCTCCATGGCCAGGTTCTCTCGTGAAAAGGGACCGAACCAGTGGCAACGACGTTGCCGAGCACGAAGGTGATGGGGGGGTTTATGATCACAAGAACGATTTACACTCTCGTGCCCCTTACATCAATTCTGCCTGGAAGCATGTCAAGGTCTGTAAGGATCTGTACCATATCCCCGACCCAACAACGGTGTCGGCAATATTCAAGTACCCGCAGTTCCCCAAGGACGTGAACAAGGTATGGGACGGGGCCATGGGTGGTATCTATGACCCTATTTCCAGCTACTGGGGAAATAGCTCGGCCGAGTGTGCAGACTGGAGTATAGGGCGTAATGATACACGCGACAAGACACATCACCCCACCCGCGGTTTCATTCCCTCAGCGTATCAGAGTAAGTTGACTGCTGAATCCCATTACATCAACGCAACTACTAACATTTGGTGCCTTCTCAAGCGGAGCATGTTTATGAGGGCCAGAATCTGGGTCAATTCTTTACTGAGTGGCTCACTAAAGGCAAGATTAGAAGGCAAAAGCCATCCCCAGGAAGGACAAGGGGTAAGGTTGACTGCACATGGATAGATCAGTATATCATGACTGTCGACGGTACCAAATTCCCGTGGTTCAACCCCTCCAGGCCCTGGCAGCCTTACTCCTTGTTCGGCACACTCTGGACGGAGTTGGGCAACGTCTTCCACAAGGACCGCCTTGCAATCTTGCAAGAGAGATTGAACCGCAAGAAGGAGAATGTAGGCGCCTCTTTATCCTGGGACTCCAAATTGTAGCACTAACAATCCTAGGTCTTCGCCCTGGCCAAATCTTACAAACCAAGCATTTACCCGTACATGACGCACGACCAGCAGTGGGCGACAGTTAAGGAAATAGGTGAGCATTATTCCGGCTTTGATACCAGTGCTTGGTACTCACTAAGTTCATCCTCGCAGGCCCTACTTTCTCTTACATGAACAACGATACTATCTGGGGCATGTGGTGTGATAGCTATAAGGGTGTGTACGACCGGCTGGATAAGTTTGACCAGTGGTACACGGTCCACAAAAGCCCCAATGATCCAGACGTCACACTAGCTGAGGAATGGGGCAAGTATAATCGCGTAGTCCTCGACTCCGCTGTCAGGATCTACCGCGTTGGTTGGGACTGGACATTTCAAAATCGACGGTGAGTTGATCTACTTCTCGTAAGAAGATTTATGCTAACCATAGCCCTACTATCAGAACCAACAATGCCGCTCAGCGGTTTTCGCCCGAAGAGGCACAATGGCAAGCTATACGCGCCAGGAACCCCCCGGCGAGCGTCTTTCATCTGAAGAAGTCTTGCCCCAATCTTCCTCCCACAACTATCGTTTAGCGAATGGTAGCGAGGAGAGCTTCGGTGGTGCGATGCTGTAAATGTGGCCAATTGTGCCAAGATTGTCTAGAATCTCCATTTACGTTGTCAAATAAATAAAGCCACCCCGCTCTATATTTTACGTGTTCTCCGGTGACTGCCGTTCCTACATATACAGTCCGTGCGATCTTGGGCTACAACAGCTTCTGCAACAGCCCTATTCAAGTCGAATGGACGCATCTGTCTTCTGGTCCTGATCTCAAGCATTTCAAGTCGACTGCAATCCTATGGAGCTGGATCTTTTGCATGTCTGACAAGGAACTTCATATCAATGGCGATGTCTACAATTTGAACGAACAGCTTTGGTGAAGTGACCTTTGCGATTATCTCAGATTAATCAATAAGTTATAGATGTCAACCCACTCAGTACGAGTTTGAAGGTCGTCGATGCCGCAACCACTAAATGAGAATGAGAGTTGAATCTGGAGAGGAAACACTATCGCCTATAAAAAGAAGAGACTTGACTAGACTAGAAGCAAATTTCTCCGCTGGAAAATGTCTGATTTATCGCATTGAACTAGAGCAATCTGTCAACCATTTGGTGGAATGGTCACGTCTCACTCACCGAAGAACGCAACTGCAAACTGACTTGCTCAACGGAAGACGAACAATTGCCTCTAATCAGAGGCGGATCAGCAAACAACAATTAAATCGTACCCGCAAGCACCTCCGGGAATCTGTCAGTAACAGAGATTTCTGTGAGTATATTGCCCGTATGTGTTTATTGATGTCGTTCATGTCTTTCACTCAACCTCAAACCCCCTTTCAACCCCCTCTCCTCTCCAACTGATCATAGTCTCCATCTGATTCAACTCCAGGATGTAAATCATTCAGGGCCTTCTGATCAAGGGGTATTAATCCCGAGACCCTCCTATTCGCGGCAACAAAGACATGTGTCTAGGAGAATGTTTTAGGCATTCAACGTATGACAATTACGATGCCATAGTCACAAACGAGGTGAGATCTAGGGGTTTTACTGGGAGATCACCCTTCGGCTGTCAGGAACCGAGATGATAAACAACACCTGTCTGTTACCTCTGGGCCGGAGCAGTGGAAGGCATTGAGCATATTTGCTATCATGAGATACATCAGGTTTGGAGCTGGAATGATCTACAGAAGGAAGTCAACGGAAACGAAGATAAGTGTGGGATGTCAAAAAAAAAGCAAAAGGATTCTAGTTGGCGAGGTAATGGCTCTTTAACCTTAGACCCTTTCCATTATCCATTCAATATAGCCGGTTGAACGTTCGCGACAGACCATACTAGAGTCACCGCCAAAGACAAAAAGAAGATACTAGAATAACCAAATGAAATTCTCTCGGATGCGAAAGGAATGGGTCCGAAGCGAGGCAATTATCGAATTGGTTCGCGCTTCTTTCGATTAGAAACTTCCTTTACTATATACACAAGGTCGTGTCTTCTCGGTAAAAGAGCGCGAATGCAGATCAACCATGGTGGACCATGGTGGCATTGAAACTTTCAGGCAGTGGATTGGTTTGTCTTTTAAAAACCTGGGACTACATGGCTACAACGAGTACGCCATTATGGCCTCTCATTGGTGCTTTCTTTACAGGCCATCCAATGGAGAAGCCGCTGCCTGTATCTTGGGTCACTGGTGCTGCATGCGGGTGGATGCAAAGAGCTATGATCTGTTTTAACAAAGTATGAAGGCAGAAAACAAGATTGGGATTCGGGCGGGCATCCTGTGCCCGACTCGGTGCCATCCTCCGCGACTACGAAATAAACCCGCTCCTGGATGTGTCACCGGCTTTTCGCTTCCGCCTCCTCGTCGCACTCCCGATGGCGGATCCCGTCATTCATATCTAGTGCTGCCTTCACCAGCTAGGCCGGCGTGAAGACGGAACGTTATTGTAATCCAGATGTGATTACGGTCTCCTGGTGACGCAGTCCAAGCCCAGTCCTCCCGAACATTACAACACAGCTTATGCATTAGATATCTGCAACTGCCTTAAGATTGGCGGAAGTACCGAATATCCATCAGATAGTTTCATCTCGTTAACTCCTAACCATCAGAACAACTGATCAACGTCTGTATATTTTCCGACGAGGATGAGAATGCGCCTTCAGGATATCGACGACTTCTTCAGTACCGATGATTTGGGCCGTGCCCTTATCTGCGTGACTCGCTGATGCTGTTATGGACACGTTAAACGAGACCAATAGTGATCAAGTTAATGAAATAACGGATGGCAACACAGTCACAGGCTCTGGTTCACTGTTTCTCACGCGCGCAATCCGACAATATGCTTCCGCTGGAGTGAAGGCGGAAAACTTATCTTTCCTTGCGACCGACACGATCGCTTCCCATGTTACTACCACTTCATCCGTAATTCATCTCGATGCTATCGACGAACAACCACCTCTTCTTATCAAAACTCTAGATCCTTCTATTGATAGCTTCTCGATACATTGGCTGAATCTATCGGCCTTTCTAGTCCCTCTGTTTGGCGGCCCTGACTTTAACCGCAGGAATTCTAGTTTGCAGGGAAGTTCCTGTAATACTTTCGATCTTTCGAAGCTCGGTGGACCTCCCTCGGTCTTGGCGATGCGCTCTGTGACCAGGTCTCTCAGTGTTCACAAAATTAGGGGCTCTTTTGGGGACTTTCAATCTATCGTCGCTGGTAGGAGCAGTTGTTTTAAGACTGCCAAGTAGTGCGTGTTGTACAAGGACGAGCCAAGGGGGGATGAGAAACGAGATCAGGGGGGGGGAGGCATGCGAGTGAGAAGCGTGATACTTAACAAAATACTTGCGCCCTTTCCGGAAAGGGGTCTACCGAATCCAATGACCAGTGGTGGCTCAATCAGCAAACGGGACGAAACGGAGCCAATCTGCCAACTAGAAGCCGGGCCATCATCTTGATAAAGGCCATTTGGGCCGGAAGAGATACTCGGCACCCTGGAAGAGGGCATCCGCCGACCCCTCCTAACCTGACTCGGTGCCCTTGAAAATGAGATCCCAAGTTCTTTTTCCTCCCGTAGGCTCGCAGGCTTATCCCTCCACCATACGCACTGCTTCCCACACACACTGCTTCCCACACGCACACTCCTAAAACAACTTCACCTAGCATCGATTTAAACCCTTTGAAAACGTAGCTTTGCAAAGTATGATGCCTTCAACACTACATCTCCCGATGCCTTCGAGACTGCCACCCCTGACGCCCTCGACACTGCACCTCCCGATGCCTTCGACACTGCACCTCCCGATGCCTTCGAGACTGCATCTCCTAATGCCTTCGACATTCTATCTCATTAGCACACTTACTGTACCGTCTCTCAAGCAGCGAGCACCTATCGCTACTTCTTCTGATCATCCATCGGGGTCGGAACTTGAACTACACACAGGACAAATGCCAAAGGAACACAGACCGTTGCCTTTGGTTAACTTAGTGTAGTTTAGTATAATTTACTATAGTTTAGTATAACTTAGGATAACATAGTATAAAGTCAGTACAGATTTAGAAGACCTTAGACTAGGTATATACTTCTACCACCCCCGCCTGGTTTGATGTCAGGAGTCTTTTGTCCAATTCAAGTGCCATTAACCTTCTGAACCTTTCCTTCGCAACGCTACAACTTTTACACGTGACGGTAAATATAGGACTAAATTCGACCCCTTCCTTCACAATGTCACAACCTAAAGCTAGCGAATTCGGTGTCATCGTGTAAGCGTTCTCTGTTATGTGGAGACTGGAAGCTTGTCTTTCCCGGTCTCTGGTGATACTGCCACTTCCGATCTGTCCAAGCTTGGTGGACCTCACTCGAGCCCTATGAGGCGGCTTAAACATAGTCCTAGATGTGATTATGACCTCCTGACGACGCGGTTCAGGCCAAGTCCCCCCGAACATTACAACACTTTGGCCCCTTGGGCCCGACTTGGGGCTGTCACTCCGCACATCTTGGACATTACAACACAACTTATACATTAGATCTTTGCAACTTCCTAAGAAGCCGTGGCTTGATATACCTCGCTATTCTTGCCAGCCTAAGATCCATTTCGTCAATAAGCCAGTCCAGAAATGTCCTGGGAACACTGTCCTCCTGCTCATGGTATGAAGCATACTTGAGAGCCGATTGAAGTCCAAGATACAATTGGGCATAGCACAAGACGAGCTTCTTTATAAAATTGTCTCCAAACAGCATGAAGTTTCCAACCTCGAGACTGGACAAGTTGAGCCATGCCAGATATACTTTCAGGATGGAAGTCCCAGTGCTGAAATGTGCTGGGAGCTTCGACTCAAGAAAATCTGAAATTTCTCTGGTTCTGATCAACTCTCTTACTGCTCGGTGTAGGAAGTGGACCTTTCCCATTTGCTCATCGAAGAGCCCACGACACCAGCCCTTAAGTCGGCAAGCAATCTGATTTTGGCATGCTGCTAAATGGTTCTGAATTTCATCAGGATGAAGGTCGCTTTCTGGGATGAAAGAATGCCGGAAGTAATTCGGGTCTTTGTATTCGTCACTGACAAAGCTGTATATCATGGAATCTCGTGGCTCTCTCGCATACAGTACGACTCAAAGTGTGCCAGCCATTTTCTCATAATAGAAGCTTGGGATAGACTCCAAAATCTGTCGGAAGAATGTTTCTAGCTCCATTGGTATGCTTAAAAGTCTCTTCTCCGGTCGGCGAAGCTATCATCATTACTCAACGCTTCCCTGAAGAGCCTAGTCATCAGGAAAACCCAAAGAAAGACTCCTTGTGCTCTGATAGCAACAGTTATAGTCAGGGTCCCGGCTTTTTTCGTCTGCGACTTCAATAGCTTCCAACGTGGGTGCTTTTGGAGTCTATCCTGAGATTACATGAAGATGTCGTTCCATATTAGCTCATGAATGAAGATAGTGGATGCTGGATCTTGGCCAAAGGCGTCATTAAATAGTCTCTATTTTTGATATTGAAATATACAAGACAGCTCGAATAATCACATATTGAAACCTGTTGGTTGAAACAGTAGAGGCAAGTTATCTGTCTCAGTCTCGGTAGTGACCTCAGACATTAAAGCTGGTTGCGGCCAATTCACAGTCATCATATCTGCCCCCCAGGTTGGCGCTGACAAGTCCATATAGAAAGCGTCGACCCATTGCTGTGCCAAGGTACTCAGAGTGTCACCACCAACACTGTGATCAATGGATTCCTTCGAACTATCGGTATAGGTTTCATCAACCTCTTCCGGTGGTAATTGCTCCTCTTGGCAAGGCGTGAATAACCCTGTATCTAGTGACAAGGCCTCCTTCTTGAGGATTTGGTCTTCAATTTCCTTCCCGTGTTGACTGGCGCTCTCTTCCGGGCTCGCTTCACTTTCTAAAACCGCGGGGGATGTTGGTGACTCAACTTCCGGGCTTGGAAGCGCGAAGCCTAGTTTATGAACAATATCGTGAACTATGAGTTCCCCGCTATCGTCTCGTTCAGGTTCATCGAAGTCCCAAGTGTCTCCATTGCGCAGCATGAGGTAAAGACACTGAATGGTTGCTTTGAGAGCAGAGTGCGTTTCCCGGAACACTTCTGTATCTCTGATTTCAGAATCAGTAACGTGGACCTTTGATGACTGCGAAATACATACCCTGGCGACAGTCGCCTAAAGCCCCGCACTGCTCTTTCAGTGGTGCAGACAAAACCATCCCGCTGGCACCGTGTACATGGTGGGAATCCACTGCACTTTTGTGATGTGAGTCAATGTTCTTAGGTCAGGTAAATAATACACACCTTGGTCTTTCTAACTCGACATCTATCACAAGCTCGTACCACTTTCTTACGTGGTATGTAGGTGCCCATAAATCGCCTGTGAACCTGAATAGGTATCTTATGCGACACAGCACACTCAGGGGGAGTGGGAAGTCGGTTTGCCATTGTAACAGAGTGGGAAGTATTCATTCGGATATTGTGGCGACAATGAAAAGATAGAGTCGGAGTGTCTGGTGTCTTTAACGAGAGGGTGAATTAGTAAGATATATATACCTGGGCAAGAGAATGCTATATAGAAACAGCAGGCATTAGGAGGCTTTATATACGGGAAGTAGTAAACTTATAATATGAGTAGGACCTATATGCTTTTATGGCCATGAGTTACTGAGAAAATCGGTGACGACTAGTCCTTGCCAAGGATTAAGAAATAAATTTTATAGCTTTTAGAAGATTAAACTTTTACCTGCAGTACATTCTAAGAAGCATCATGAAGATCTCAATGGAAAGTTGTCATGCACTATTGTTTATTAACCTATGCGTTTTGGTGATTTTCAAGGCGCAACGTTACACAATGGCGTTGGTGGCTTGATAACTGCCGAAAGTTAAGTGATCTTCTGGCCGGTTGATGGACGTTAAAATTCGGTCTGGTATGCGTTAACCTAAAATACTGCCCAAAAGGATCACAAAGCACGGCAGAGAAAATATTATAACTGCATGCAGTATTTTATGACGTAGTGACAAGAGTGTCTCACTGATCTTCTACACCACTAACCCAAAATGTCTAGCTCAACCTTGTCAGCCGTGTCGCACAAAAGGCCCTTGACTTAACCAAAATGCATCGCAAACCAATCCAAAGCTTGCTTTTCCGCCTCCTTGCTCTGTTGAAACAGATTCTTGTTCTTCTCATCTACCCGCACGCAGAAGCCGTGCCCGGCTCCGGGGTACACCACCACTTCTGTAGCCGTATCCAAATCCTTCCAAGTCTCTTTCATCATATTGACCTGAGACATGGGGGGCGTGATGATATCCCTGTCTCCAATGGCCACTGAGACAGGCTTGGCGATTGGCTCTGCGTCTTGAGGCAGCGACATGCCGCTTGGATGGCAGGTAAAAACAGCATTAACAAGGGGCATGCCATCTTCAGTAATAGATTCTGGATGCGCCAAGGCCACAGCGCGGGTTTGCCGCCCCAGCAGAATCCTGCGGCCCCCATGCGTCGATAAGGATCCTCGTGCAAACGGACGCCCTGGAAAACGGACCGAATTCTGGGCCATGAAGCTGCCAAGCCGTTATAGTAAAAGAAGGGCGCCATTCCGTATATGGTCTGCGCAAGGTACCACCTACAAAACGTTAGCATATTATCTGTAGAGCTATCAGAGTCACCCACAGCTTCCAGATCCAGTTCCAACTTGGAGTTGTGTCAGTCAGCGGACCCACGATGTCCTGTAGAACCAGTCAGTACAGCAGTCAAAATTGACATCAGTGCCGACGTACAAGAAGACATGTAGGGGCTGGTCTGCCATCCATGAAGTCTGGAAGGTAGACCAGGAAATTGCCATTCAATGTATTTGATCAGCAAGAAGCCTGTTGTTCACAAATTCCCATCCAAATGCATCAGGAACAATAACAATAATGCCTTCGACTGGCTTATCATCTGGTGGGAAAGCAGCATAGGTTAGCTGTCCAAACATTTGCTGGACTTCTCCAGTGGGTTAGCCATCATGGCTGTGGCCTTTGAAGCACTTAGAACAAGACAGCCTATAGGTTAAAGGCTGTCATATAGGTTTCTTATATTAAAATTGCTAAGATGAAGGAGCTTAGTTAAGAAGCTCTATAGAAAAGTGTCATTTCAATGACGCACTGCTTATACATCTACTTTGCTAAAAATCCTAACCCTACTCGAGAATGATCTGTAAGAATAAACTGAGTATATTTATATATCTTAATGCATTTATCTCTGCATTTATCTCTGAATTAGATTGCATACTAGTATATACAAGAGCCCTGGAACTGTATCAATTGGGACATGCGCAAATGTGTCTAGGTTAAGTTGTTAGTTCGCCAACTACTCCGCACTGCGTATCGGGTTAGCTTCACATATGCCCCACAAGAACCCACTTGTCTTTGACACAAGGGCGCACTAACTTATCTCTTCCGTATCGAGCCTCGAGCCACTAGACTAACCTGGTGCTTGATTTTCACCTTTACACTCCTCAAACTTGTTCGTGTCATGCGTTGTCCCTTGCACCCATTGAACAGCGCTTGACCTGAGTGATTAGTTATTTTAACACATCTGCTGACCAAACCCCGCTCAGCGCCGCCATCTGACGCCTTCGCCGTCACATCAACACATAGGGTATCCGTCCGGCCGCCAAGAGAACCCAACTTTCGGTCGCAAGGACAAGACCCCGGCTTTGCTCGGCACAGTCTTTGTTTGTCTCCCGCCCTGAATCATTAAATCGACATGCCTGCTGATCCCGAAGGGGGCATGCTTGTACCCCATTGCGATGACGATGATTTAAGTATCTGGTGCCGACAAATTCTCAATGATGACCACTCTCAGTCCATCATCCCAGACGAGTTTCTCGTCGATTCTCTGCCTGATGACTTGCTGTCTTTTGACTTATCATGGACTACAACTCACGAGAGTCACCATCCCTCCAGCCTCCCGGATGTCTCTTCCCAGCCCCCGCAGTGTCAACGTGCCGCCGAAATACGTTATCCGGCCTACGAAAGTCTACCGCCCAAGAACGGAACTCGCTTTTCTAAAGAGACGCTCAAGATTCTTAAAGACTGGCTTTCCTCTCACAACGATCATCCCTACCTTGACGACGAAGACAGGGAGATGCTACAGCGTCAGACAGGCCTTAACAAAACCCAAATCTCAAATTGGCTCACCAATGCTCGCCGTAGACGCAAGGTACAACGACCCAGGTCTACCTCACCTTATGTCCGCAACACATGGACTGGCCCTATAGACATTCCCCGGCGTCCCGACACACCTGCGTTCAAGAACAATACAGACAGCATGAATCCCCTCGAGCGTTGGGTGGATTCACCTCCAGAGAACGAACCCGCTTCGGTCACCGCTATCGCTCGTGCTGTCGCCTCGAACTCACATGCTTCCTCTGGACAGAACAGTCCACGCTCCTTGGCTTCCACCGATGACGGATCCAACCCTTCACTTTACAACGTCTCCTCGGCGAGCAGTGCTGGCACTTCGAGTGGTGCCTCCTTCGGTTCCATGACAAGACAGCGTGGCCGCCGCCGAAGGAGACCTGTTGTTAAGCGCAAAGAGAAAGCCTACTCAGCCGTGGCCCTCAAGAAATTCCAATGTACATTCTGCACAGATACCTTTGGGACCAAGTATGACTGGCAGAGGCATGAGAAGTCTCTGCACCTCTCTCTGGAACGATGGATGTGTGCCCCTAAAGGTCCTCGGGTCCCGGATCCCCAGAGTAACCAGATCTGCTGTGCCTTCTGCGGCGAAGTTGAGCCTAGCGATGATCATATCGAAAGCCATAACGTCTTGGCCTGCATGGAGAGGAGGCCTGAAGACAGGACGTTTTATCGCAAGGATCACCTGAATCAACACCTAAGGCTTATGCATAACGTCAAATTCCTCGACTGGAGCATGAAGTCCTGGAAGGTCACTGGTCCTGATATCCGATCGCGCTGCGGGTTTTGCGGTATCTCAATGTCTAGTTGGTCCATTCGAGTGGACCATCTCGCGGAACACTTCAGGAAGGACGATACGATGGCTTCTTGGAGGGGAGATTGGGGCTTCGACCCTCCAGTGCTCAAGATGGTTGAAAATTTCATTCCTCCGTGTAAATACCCCCATCAAGACTCACGGATGATCGAATACTTACATGGTGCATCTATACAGATCTGATCGAGAATGACCGCCGCTCTCCGTTCCCTTATATCGCAACCGCCGCGAAAGCCGAGACGCCCGAGAGCTCGTATGAGTTGATGAATCCGGAGGCTCGACGCCGGGAGTTGAATGAGATAGCACGGAAGCATCCCTGCTCTGAAATAGTTACAGGAAAAGCGGGAGCCTTCTTCTTGACCGATGTCAACTGTTACCGACGCCTAAATCGCGAGTTGACTCGCTGGGTCACTTCCATCATGTCGCTCAATAATCCGAACTGTCATGTACCCACCGATGCCGAGATTCAGCATCAGGCTCGGTGCATAATCTTCGATGAGTTAGTGCCCACTTTCACTTCTATGATCGATATCTACTAAGCACGTTCCAGCGACGACCCATGGAACCAGACTGCTGCTGACAACGCCGAGTGGCTGCTACGATTCAAGCGTGATGTTGGTATCTTGCCTTCGGGGCCTGGCCTCCCGCTGGACATCAATTCCTGGAGCATCATCGACGGCGGCACAGGTTTCGCACCTCCATTCGCCTTCCCCCACAAGAAGCTGCTGCACGCTACTTCATCCTCACCGACCTCGTCCAGCGCAGCCACGACGTCTCACAGCTCCGACAAGGTTGAAATATTCGTCGGGAATGACGAAGCGCCCTTCGAGACAAACCAGGCTTTGCTGGACGGATATATCGAGACCTTTGCATCGCGCTACGATCGCCCCGCCACAGTGTTTTGCTCACGGGAGCTCGAAAACGGTCTCGTGGACTTTTGCCAGGCAGAGATGGCACGTGGCGCTGGGTTCCCTTCTGACGAGGCCCTCAAGCTGCGCGGCCGCGAGATTCTTGGCACAGAGAAGACATCTGCAGATGATCCAAGTCTTCTTGAAAAGTTCAAGGCGTGGATGTTCAGTCAATGGCAACAGGAGCAGACCATATCCTTGGATATGCCACCTGATCCTGACATGGGCCTGACCACCGCGGAGATAGATAGCATTCTTGCTGATGTAAACTTTGATATGACGTTGTGATGATTTTGGAGATCACGAGGCCTCCGTGGAATCTACTGGGAGGTCGCCGATGTCAAACTGTAGCAAGAAACTGTTTTTCCCGTATGTGTTTATTGGTGTACTTTGCCTTTGTGGCCTGGAGGCTGAAGCCTCTTTTAAAACCCTAACCTTACGCCACTTCATATTCAACTTTCAGGGCCGACTCCAGATGCCGGCGTGACTCACCCTGGAGTCACAAATAAATATTATAAGATGTTGCACTTTGGCTACAGTCCTTCGACTCTTCTGAGATTGCATCAACCTGCCCCATCGCGCCCCTCGACACCCAACCACTATGTCACCAGAGGAATCAATCACCCTCATCAAGGCCAACTTGGCTGAAGTCCTGAACCCCGAGATCATCGACAATGTGATCCTCAAAGAAAAGCGACCCCTCCGAGTCTACTGGGGAACCGCCCCAACAGGAAAACCTCACTGCGGGTACTTCGTACCAATGGTCAAGATCGCCGAGCTCCTCCACGCTGGGTGCCACGTCAAGATCCTGCTCGCCGACAAACACGCACACATGGACAGCCACGCGCCCCTCGACGTGATCAAACACCGATGCGAATACTACAGACTCCTCATAAAAAGCTCTCTTCGGGCTATTGGCGTCGATGTCTCCAAGCTTGAGTTTATAGTGGGAAGCTCATTCCAGGACAGCAAAGAATACCAGAACGACCGCTTCGGATTCTCGAATAACGTCACCGTGTCACAGCTGATCAAGGCTGGTTCTGAAGTCGTAAAGCAAGGCGAGAATCCAACGCTGGGCAGCGTGGAATACCCCATCTGGCAAAGTCTCGACGAAGAGTACCTCGATGTCGACGCAGAACTGGGCGGTGTAGATCAACGCAAATTGTTCACCTTCGCCATCGACCATATGCCGAAGCTTGGCTACAAAGTGCGAGCACATTTAATGAACGCCATGGTCCCCGGTCTTGGAGAGGCACAGAAGATGAGTTCAAGTGAGCCGAGCTCCAAGATTAATATTCTCGATAGTCCACAAGAAGTCACCAAAAAGCTCAGAAAGGCTGTATGCGCCCCAAGGCAGATCGAAGGCAACGGCGTCATTGCGTTTATAGAGCATGTCATCTTCCGGGTTGAGTCGCTAAAGACAAGCGGCAAGCCAAGATTCATGGTTGAAAGAAGTGACGGTGAAACTTTGGTTTACGAAGACATTTGTCAGCTCAAAGAGGATTACGCCAGCGATGTTCTGACACCGCAGATGATCAAACCTGCCCTGATAAAAACACTCAACGAGCTTCTGGAGCCAATCAGGAGAGATTTTGAGGCTGATGAGGATTGGCAACGTGTGGCTCAACTGGCCTACCCACCCGAGGAAAAGTCCAGGAAAACAAAGGTAGAAAAGAAAAGTGGCAAATCACACCATGAGCTGCCTATCCGGACTTCACATAGTTGATACTACTTATTTGATGTCCTCTAATACCAACTAAATTATATCTTGTATGATAGCAACTATAGCTTTTGGCCCGCTTGTTACTTTCAAAAACCTTCGATCATCGTTTCTTTACAGATCGATGGCTTCTTCAACAAACCCTCCAGACCAGCTCTATATATATAGAAATTGCTATTCAGTAAGTCTCAGCGAGACTGTCCATATCGGCATTTGCCCTCTCGACCAGGAGTGCTTTACGCAAGCTCCTGGGAGTTGCAATCAGACTTGGAAGCTTCCTCAGCATGATCTTCTTTCTTCAGCTGGAAATCAGCGTCTTGGTAGCGGCCCTGGAACGAGGGACCGGGATGACCAATCGCGAGCGCGCTCGTGGCAATGACGATCATCATGCCTTCAAGAAGCATAAAGGCGGTCTCGTTCTCCGCTAGAGCGCTATGGTAGCCAGCACTCAGCTCAGCAACCCGGTACGACGTTCGGATCAGAATAGTGACGGTAGCGATTGTGAGACCTAAAACTTTGTTAGGGACGTCCTGAGAATCTCAGGGGGAGATTGAGCTTACAAGACAGAAACAGGTTAAACTTCCAGGATCGTTGCAGCTGATGAAACTTGGGGTCCCAGTCCTCTTGACGGCGAAAGATGCGATATGCAAGCTCACTTGCCAAAATCACAAATATTGAGATAGCTGCTAAATGCGCCGCTAGTCCAGTCTTGATGATCGCGAGACCAATGTTGAATGTATCTCGCTCATCGCTGCCGAGCATAGAACCACCAGTGGCTTGAAGGACAAGCGCAATAAAGTCGAAGAGCATGAAGGTGATGGTATATGTGCGGGGGCTGAAGCGAGAATAACTCCGTCCATAGACTGTGATGATTCGAGCGAGGCAGAGGTAGATTGCAGCACTAAAGAATGCAGGACCTATGGTTATGGTGATGATGTATCTAGAGTTCAGCACTGTAAGGGCCGTTCAAGTCATGGCAGGATGTCTCGACTTACGTCAAGAAACCACTCTGACCAAAGTGCATTCTGATCCGAGCTGCAAAGCCTACCATCTCGAGAACATGCCCGCAAAACATGCCAAAGAGATAACCCCAGGTCTTGTGGCGTACCCCCCAGTATATCTGAGGCACGATAAGGAACGCATGACAAGCTAGGTAGAAGATGTTTCCACCTAGGTTAGGGGTATCCATTGTCATTTCCCTTTATTAGATAGGTATGAATTGAAAGCTGGGAATCAATCTGAGTCGATTTGAAAAGACAACGTGAAGCCAGGTAGTTGTTGCAAATAGTTTATATCATGCAAAATCCTAAACCGCCAGCGTATTTATATGTATTTCTTTATTAACACTTACTCTAGATAGTGGTTGAATGATGGACTTTACAGCCTCGCGGCTTTTATCTTTGCGTTGGCGCCATACTATGTTCCGCCCTCACGCGATTTAATATCTTCCCTCCGCCGCCCTTTAGTCGGGTCATATCTCAACATTCCTAGCCACGTGGCTGTGCAATACGCTATAGGGTTCACGCTGAATGATGACAACGAATCTTTTGCCAATATTCATTGTCAGCTTTATCAAATGGCTCCACCCCGCGGACTTGAATTAACTTCCGCGCCGCAAAGTCTTGGAGATATGCCATTCCGTGCTCAAATCTTTAACCTCGTCCTCATGCCCAATGACAATATCTGGATATCCATTTTAATATTGCATGTCAACCATTTAGTCATTATAATTCATCTAGGTTCTCTCTGCCGGAATAAGCTCACAGCCACCAGTCTCAACTGCAAATAACACTTCTAGCCCATAACTTAGACATCAACACTAGCCTTTAGCAGAAGAAGCGTTAGAGAACAGTGCTTATTTCGTGATAGATATGTTTGCCATCATGACGTCAACATTATAGTCATCTTGCTGACATATTATAAGCTTTAACCATCAATCACGATGATGGTAGTATGAGAGAGCAATACGTATGCCGTCATCAGCCACTTGGGATCGCTTCTTCTGTGCGATTAAGGATGCAAAGTATACGCTGTGCTTGATGTCATGTCGCTCATCGTCATTCTCTCACTGGCGCTACTGGACACTCTTTAAAAATCCACAAAGCCAGCGGAAAGGGAAACTCTCCTCCATTATCATTTATTGTGTCTTAACATTCTAAGTGCTCTGATTTACGTCCCGACCTGCTATCACCCGCATCTACACCAATAACATTAATCAACATGGCGGCCAAAAACCCTGATTCCCTCGTCGGCCAAGGACCCTTCCACGCCCGCGTCAACCCATCTCACCCTGCAGTGAACAAGTGGGTGAGTAGCCGCATCCTCCCAATTATTTCGTTCTCTCACCATTTCTAGCACAAGCCAGGTAATGAGCAGGGCAACGATACCGCACCAGAGTACCACGCCGAGACCTTCCCACCAGGAACTGCACCCGCAGAGAACACATTCTACCCGAATCCCGAGACCAATTACACAACTGAACCCCTTAACATGCCTGCTCTAGACATGCCAGGCGCGACGTCGAAGGATATTTACAACTCTACTGACACCCTTCACGGCAGGCCACTGATAGGCCAAGAGAACCGTGAGATCAGAGGAGTCCATCCGAGGAAGAGAAAGAAGGAGCGCAGTGGTCTGGAGGGTGTCGGTGCTAGTACAGAATACTCTGTGTTCGACAAGGTTAGGGATACGGTTGCTGATAAGCCCAATGTCGAAAAGGGCCAGAGGGGATATTCCGGGAGACGAGAGGGAGGGTTGGCTGCTGATGGAGCGGAGTCTCTGCCGCCTGTCAAGGCTGATGAGCGGGCTGTCCGTGAAGGTCCTCATAAGACTACTGCTTGATGTTAGGCCGGTAGTACTAGCACGTAATAAGATGCTCTATTTCCATTGTGTCCCAGTTGAGTTATTTCGCCAGGTTAGCGCAAGTAGCTAGCTATGAATGACGGCAGCCGATAAGGTTAAGCCTTAGACTGTGAACACAGATAATGAATGACAACACGATATTTTCAATATCTCCATTCACGTGTTTCTTCCTTTGAGACATGTGGCTGATAACTTAAATCAGCACAGAGAACTCAGTGTCCCGTTTGAGGATGGTGTATGTGAGAATGGTCCACACCGAGTGCTCGAAGTTACTGACGTGCAGTGGGGACACTAAAGACATTGACAACGGGAGTCGTTCGATAAGATTGTCTGGGCTCATTCGGCTATTTTAGCTCTGGTTAGTACCCTGAAAATCAAGGATTGACACGAGCTTCCGTGCAAAAAGGGAAATACTTGATTGGCTGGACGCACGTCATATCTCGTTTCATGCATTCAGCACAGTGCAGTGCAGAGTGGGGATGATTGACTGTAACCCGAAAGATACGGGGCATCTATACGAAACCTGACGACAACTCAAGATATCGTCATTTAATCCTCACCCAAACAAATATTTCAAATCAGCATAGAGTTTCCAACACACTTCAAGTGTATCAGACCATCTTACATACATGATGACTTTTAATTTTCATCATGGACTGTAATCAACGCGGGGTCATTCACGGCAGTTTTTAGTGCAATCACCTCTTCTGTCAAAGCACTCTCTCAATTAGGCAAACATCTATCGCGTACAAGTATATCGCTACTCTGCATTCGTAATACCTACAGCCCTCGATCAAAAGTAATGACGCATTATGATGGTTTTGACCGCCTAGACACGTGAAAATGCTAGCACTCTTGCGAAAACCTGTTCGAGGGAGCTTTGTGCACTGGTCGAGGAGTCTATATAATCTACCGCATAAACGAACGGTCAGAGTTGATGGGCTACGTCAACGACTACCAAACTTCAAGCTTGCCAACATTGAAGCTGCAAAAATGAGTCAAGTTTCTGGAAGAACGCCTGACAGGAAGTGGTGGAAGGAAGCCATCGTCTATCAGGTTTGAACTACTTTCCTCTTGTCATTGCATAGACTTATACAATCGTTAGATCTATCCCGCATCGTTCCTTGATACCGATTCTAATGGTGTCGGGAACATCAACGGGATCACAGCTAAGCTGGACTACCTCAAAGAATTGGGCGGTAAGAGCTGATCTCCCTACTTCTATGCTCATGATCTGACGCGCGAGTGTTCACAGTGGACATTCTTTGGATTTCACCCAGTAAGACCTATCCCATCCATAGTGACGCGCTTCCAATCTAACACGCGCTCTAGTTTACGAAAGTCCCCAGAAGGACATGGGATACGACATTGTACGACACACGTTTCCCCATGAAAATTAATGTAGCACTTACTGACCCTATCGCAGTCGAATTACCGCGATATCCATCGCCCCTACGGCACCATGGAGGACGTGCACCATTTAATTGACGAGCTCAAAGCACGCGACATGAAGCTCATCATGGATCTGGTGGTCAATCACACGTCGACCGAGGTAAGATAGCCTTTCAAATTATGTGTCCTGTTTAACGTGACTGATTTCACCTGACGCTATAGCATCCCTGGTTCATCGACTCAGCCTCGTCCGCCACAAGCGCGCGACGAGACTGGTACATCTGGCGCAAGCCAAAGTACGACCAGCAGGGTAATCGGCAGCCACCGAACAACTGGTGCAGCCTCTTTGACGAGACTGAATCAGCCTGGACCTACGACTCCAAGACAGATGAGTATTATCTCTCGCTGTTTAGTCCATTCCAGGCCGATCTTAACTGGGAGACCCCATTCGTCAGAGAGGAAGTCTGCGATATCTTGCTCTTCTGGCTCGACAAGGGCGTCGCTGGTTTCCGGATGGACGTCATCAACCTCATCTCCAAGGACCAGAGATTCCCTGACGCAGAGATCCGTCACTCGGGCAGGAAGTACCAGCCGGGTGAATGCTACTTCGCCAATGGGGTCAAACTCATGGACTATCTTCAGGAGATGAAGACCGCCGTCTTCTCCAAGTACGACGCCGTCACGGTCGGCGAGATGCCGTACCTTGACGATGAAAAGGAGAGACTCAGGATGGTCGCGGCTGAAGAAGGCGTGCTGAACATGATCTTCACTTTTGAGATGCTCGACCTCGACATCGTTCCCGAGAAAGGCCGCTTCAGCAATAAGGCGTGGAAGGTCTGTGAGCTCAAGGACATAGTCGCCAAGGCCTGCAAGCTCGTCAACCAGGATGGGTGGCACACGCTCTTCTGCGAGAATCATGACCAGCCGCGTTCTGTCACGCGTTTCTGCGACGACTCGGATGAGCATCGTGTCGCAGGCACCAAGCTCCTCTCCATCATGCAGACAAGCCTCCCTGGTACCCTGTACGTCTACCAGGGCGAAGAGCTTGGTATGAGAAACGTGCCCAAGTCCTGGGCACTAGAGGAATACAAAGACATTGAGTCTATTGCCTACATCAAGAAGTAAGCCTCATTACTCTTATCAACTTTAGCACCTACTGACATGGTACAGTGTCTGTGCTCAATTCCCAGAAGGGTCTGCCGAAAGAAAAGAGGCCAAGGACCTTCTGCGCCTCAAGGCGCGAGACAATGCTAGGACCCCTATGCAGTGGGACTCTACATCCAACGGTGGTTTCTGCCCCGCGGGAGTCAAGCCCTGGATGCGCGTAAACGACGACTACACAATCGTCAACGCAGCTCTACAGACTTCCGCAGGCCGGGCAACCGACCGCACCATGCTCGTGTCACCCTATAGGTTCTGGCAGCGAAGTATCCAGATACGCAAAAAGTTCAAAGACCTGCTCGTGTACGGAGACCTTGAGATAATTGATGGCACGCACGCCAACGTCTTTGCGTTCAAGAGACTCAGTAACGGCAGACATACCATCACGATCCTCAACTTTAGCAAGGAGGAGGTGAGTTTCAAGTTTCCGGAAGGTGAGGGGGTCAGGGGCTGGGCTCTCGGGAGTTATGATGTTTTGTCGTTGGAGAGGCCTTGGACGGGGGAGATACAGCTTTTGCCTTGGGAGGGCTTGCTTGGTATTGCTTGAGGGATCTCTCATTTTGAAAAGGAAGTATCAGATTGGTATCTATGACTACAAGATTGTTTTGATATAGTCAGTACAGAATGCCACAGACTGTCAGTATCATACACTATCTTGTGATATCATGCTCCATAGTGGTTAACGTTGTAAGCTTGGCCCATTGAAAGCGACGAGTGATAAGAGTCAACCTCAGGATCCTGTTGTCTTGTGTCGTGTTGCTCTATGAAGGTCCAGTTGCGAGCTGCTTTACAAGGATCAGCGTGGCGAGGGCGCTATACAATCACCTTTAGGTCTTATGCTTCAAGATGTGACAGAAAAAAGCGCACTTAAAGTGTCATGCCATTGGCCCAAGCGATTGGAAGACTGGGTCGATGGGAGAGTGCAATTATAAGCTTGGTAAGCTGGTGCAAGCAACCAGTTGTGGCTGGAACTTTCTGGGCATCACGTCTTTATAGTGAAGCCTCTTGTCTATACAGAAAGACTGCAGATTAGGTAAAAATTGCTTGCTTGCGTGTATTGCGCTAACCAATGCTAAATATGCTGTAAAACGAACCTGGCAGTCAATCCATCCCATGTTCAAATCTTGGACTCTGTCCTCATACCCATCAACCATGTCTCAATATCCGCCTCACTATTGCCTTTCAACCATGCAATCGTTTCGTTCCGCACAGTATTCGAAACCCTCTCATACTCTGACCGATCCTCCATGAGCTTGGTGATAACTTTAACCCACGGCCCTACATCCTGCTCGGGTATAGTGTATCGCCCCGACTCGTCTCGCTGTCCAGTGATAGGCGTCACGGGGATGATATAATCCAGCCCAAGCATCGACTCGGACAGTGCACCTGCATTCGATGACACTACTGGAATGCCCCGGAGGTGAGCTTCTACCACCACCATGCCCCAGGCCTCGCACCATAGCGATGGAACGATAAGGACTTTGATATCGCGCCAGAGATCTTTTTCTACCGCGCAGCACGGACGGACACTGCAAAATAGTTAGATAACACTCAATGTCTAAAGATACATCGGAAATGGAGGCACTTACGTCATGTTAGACAAGTCTTCCATCTCCTTCACAGTTGCACTATCAGCGCCCCAACTCATGTAGGTGAGAAACTCCAACTGCGGACACCTTCTTGCCAGATTCACCAAGATGCTTGCACCCTTTACTGGACAGGGATTAATCATCCCAACAAATTTCTTGTCCCAGTTAAAGACCTGATCTGGGATGGCATGATCTTTCCCGACTAGATAAGTCCAGGGATGATGCACCAAGAAGCGTGTTTGTAGTTGGCCGTGCTCAAGCGCATACTTGCGTATCGTTTCAGACACGCTCCAGATCCCGTCGAGCTGTTTGAAAAGATCTGCTTCGCGCGTTGTGCTCGAATGCCCAGGCAAGCCACCGGCGAAGGGACCGAAAGGGAGTTGCTCGGCTGTGTGCACGACTGCGATGCGAGACATGGTTAGATGAGCCAGCTCTGGGGCGAGACTAGCTTTCATGGAGAGGCCGTCGTTGGAGATGATGTGTGTTGGAGAAAAACGTCTGATCTCTTCTTGGAGGAAAGAGATGAAATCCATAAGCGGTCCTGGCGAAGTTCCATTCTACAGAGGAGTAGTCAGCAATGTGAGTTTCAAACCTGAGCGAGAGGAATCTTTACCTCGATATATGCAGCCGACATTTTAGCCAGTTGATTCGATGAGTCGAACTTACCCCCAAATGCAGAGTCAAAAGCCTCGCTGTCAAGCGCCAGCGTCTCAACACCATCTTCCATACACAGCTCATGAACCTTCACATCTTGTCCGGGCTTATCGCTCTCCGACCTCATGTGCAAGAATCTGGTTTGCGGTCTCGAATCAATATCGCCGCTACTATCCATGTAGCTTTCCGCCTCGCCACGATAGGAGTAGCATAACTGGCGGACACAGTGGCCTCTAGACGAGAGATAGCGCAGTAGCGCGTGATTAGCCTTGTAACCGCCTGAGGAGGAAAAAAGGCCCTTTGCTGTCTGGATGAGAAAGACGCGCATGTTGTTTCACTTGGGTAGGTTCGAGAGACCGGGAGATAGCTGCGATGTGGTGTGAAGGGATTTGGAATGAGATTAGTAAACGTAAATATCCAATGACATCAATGAGGATTATATAAAACTGGGAAAACATTTTAGAAGAATAAAAAAGGATTACTCAGTGAATTAATAGGGCAAAGTGTCCGCAGTCGGGAAGTTTAAACATAAATACGTAGAGTCGCGTTAATTCGCCTTAGAGTTCTCATCACAGAGCCTTATATGAAACCTTCACAGTGACGCAATTGCGGTATCGCTTGTTCACAACATCTGTTGTCCCTACCATTCAAGGCTTTCACCACGATAAATGGTATGAATGTCATCTCTGACGAGTGAGTAAGTTGTACAGCATGACAGATATCATGAGGCGCCTCAAGATTATTGTTAGCATTGGGATGTTGAGCGTGTCGCCGACATGAACTCTGCGCAAGGCGTCTTGGAAGGATAGAGTTAAGTTGCAGTTTGCTGACATATAAGATTCAAAACTGACTTTGCTCTCAAGAAATAAGTTTGTCGCACAGATCATATGGTGGATTGCTTCATTCAACAATAAGCGTGAAGCATCTCGCGGGGATTGTGTTGATTGAACCTTTCCTCTTGACCCAATCAATGCGGCGATACTGGGGTATAAACCTCAGTATATATTAAACTATGCAAATTGCACCATCGACCATAGGAAAGACTAGGTATTAAACTTCGAGTGAGTCTCGTGCTGAAGGATCAGGTGCCAGGTACATGAACTTAAAATAAGTAATCAATCTCCGTGAGACCTGTGGATGGAAACTCTATTAAAACTACATTGAACTGTGTCGCTTCCTTTGAGTTAGAGTACAGAAAATACAACCAGCTTTTGGCTTTGGTTAATTGTTAGAATAGAACCGGGGAAATCATGAAGAGAGAATTTCCATGTCGGACGGATGCATCGTGAACAAAGCATGTATGTTGTTTGAATGACGCGCGTAGCTGTTACTAATGATGGACACGTAGTGATGGGATTAGTCTCTGTTAGAAATTTCTTTACAAAGGTAATAGAATAAAAACTGCACTCAAATCTCATCAGTCATAAGCTCTGCGGGAAACTTATTCCTCTCACATCATCAGTCCTGGTTAGCCGGCCTGCACATCACAAACTTCTCACAGCAAGCTCTGTCGAAGGCCTCACGAGATGTGCGCACAGATACTGGGCTGCACCAACCGCGGATCTGTGCGCCCAACACTAGAGTTATTCTGCTTTTAATTGAGAGGCTTATCTTTGTTGAGGCTATGCGTATATTGCCTTCCAAAAGCTAAAGTTAAATGGGATTTTTCAGTGTGGTGGCTTGATATGTCTCGCCGAGGCGTCATAACCTTTAAGTATCAATCAATCAACACTAGAGACAGTTTTGCCGACGAGGACGTTGAGAAACCCCGGACATCGGTCACTGGCAAAAAACCGGTCGGTTACAGCCATCACTGTGCTATTATTGCCAAACGACAGTATCGCCAGTGGCATCACATCAGGGAATGCTCAGACAATCCCCAAAGACTTTGGCATTTTGATTAGCTGACGACGCCACCTTTCCTCATGCATCTTTCGTACAGAGTCTTTGTTGGGTGGCCCACTGTACGAATCCTACGGCTCGCAGTGGCTGTTATGTCTTGATTTTACTCTCTGCTTCTGCCCAACAAAGCTTGGCTGCCAGGATTGGGTCGTGTTATCGTGGGGAAATCAGTTGCTGGATGATTCCATGCAGGGCTCTTTGACATCGGGTCTTGGTTGCCGGTTGATAAGTACGAGTGCGTTGGTACTATCGACATCTGGACCAGTGTATCGTATCATGGATTGGCCCGGTACTGCTTCCGCGTGTATCTGATCCCCTTGAGCTGGGGAGAAACTCGCGTTGGGTTTGATTTAGAGTTGTCTCTAGCTCCAACATCATTCCTAAGATAGTTCCTGAAGCGGGCGTTTGATGGGTTCTTGCAGGGAAGGTCAACGGAGATTGGCGCCAAGGGCAAGATTTACAAGCTACAGGGGAGACTTTGAGATCAAAGCTGATTCGGACTCTACAAGGTTGTTCGGGTCCGGCTGTGGGCCGTCAGCTTTGCCACCATATCCCTAGTCTGTTGTCCTTACTACTGTCTCATTGTTGCTGTGCAATGAATGCCCTTCAGCACATATCCTAATGTGTTTCAGGGCCTGAGACGATGGAATACCGCTTTGACGCTGGGCACAGTTCTTCGGCAGACCGTCAGTACTGTTCGTGGACCCCTTGAGGTGTCTCATAATACGAGGAGTAGCAAGACGATGGGCAAGATGATAAGGGAGACACTTCTCGAAGGCCACCTGGTTCTAGCCATGATAGGCCGCGAGGGATTCCTGACTTCCATGCCCCAGTCTTGCCGGAGCGCCGAGTATAACTCAGTGTATACTGTTACAATCTCCAAGTGAAATCGGGACTGATCGTCGACTAGCTTGCGTTGCATCGTGCCACTCGCTGTCTGCACGGTTGGCGACATGACATGCCTGACGGTGATCCAGATATCATGCTTTAGTCTACATAACTGGCACCTCTACGGACTCGACTGTTTCCACCCATTGCAGCCAATATCATCGCGCGAACGTGTTGGCAGGAAGAAAGCTCCTCTTTTTTCACAAGGCAGAGGCGTTATGCTATTGGCGCCGGCATCCCCGTTCGCGAGCTCGTTGATTTCCGGGGTAGCAGCATGTCTTGCCGCCCATGAGGCAATTCATGTTTCCGCCGTTATGGTGCCATTATTCGGACCAACAGCAAATATGTACGCTCATGCCCAAGATACAGTACGACATACTACGCGTCGGTGGGATACCGAGACCCTTTGTGCTGAGACTGAGAGGCAGGGGACGTGTCGACGTCATTCTCGCGACAAAGAATCGACATTATATCTTGGCTTGATAGCGCTAACTCCCGTTGAAACTATAATGCCTGAGCTACTGGTCCAATCCCCCTTGGGCGAACAACTCCCGCCCATCACACTCTGTGACAGGTCATAGCTTGACTTTCGGAAACATTTTGGTTTCCGCTTGAGGGACGAGGGATCTTCGCTCACACCATCTTCAGCGTCAGCTTGTGGAGTCCTCCAGAAGGTGTTTCCACTATCGGTGCTGCGTCCGTTTTCTCTTGATTGGTTTCATGCCTAATTAGGTTTGCCGAGGATGAGTCCAGATCCTTTGGAGGGTCTGGAGGGGCAGGGCGATGTGACGCTCTATTGGTGGGCGATAAACGGGGCTCATGAACCCTGAACCACGTCAAGCTTTTTAGATCCACCGTTTGCAAGACCCTCGCTTACTAGCCTCCACTCTCATCACATTTCATCAACGACGATCCCATGGGCTGAGTAATATCACAGTGCAGTGGCAGTATCCCGGATCTTTGGTAACCGAGACACCACACACTGGGTGCTGGAATGCAAGTGATGAGTGTATTGATGCGATCGATGGAAACCTTTTCTTTTTCATTCGGGACAAAAGCATGGCCTGTACAGGTCGTTGGGGGATAAATTCGCTAGCGGCCCGTTTTCACATCTCGGCCGAATGCATCAAGACTAATAGTTATCTCCTTTTTGCCTAACGATACCCTGCCGATGACTAGCGGATTTCATGATAAACGCTAGAGAACCTTGAATGTGATACGATGTTGGAGCGGGGTAGTTGAGCCAACCGAATCTGACATCCCATGACGACTAAATGACTATCGACCGTGGACATGCCTGCTCTTAGTGTTCCTTGCAGTACCAGCACTGCAACACACCATGTTTATGTGCCGGAAATATTTTCTCCTTTTGTCAACAGGTGACATTTATAACAATCCCATAAGATAATACTGTAAAAGACTGTGATGTTGTTGTGAACACCAAAAACTCGCCTGTGCGCATTTGGCTTTTAGGCTACAGTATTAAGCGGCTGCCTACCGGATCGATCAAGACTAGGTTTTTTTCCATGGATAGAGAGAGAAAAGAAATTAACTCAGAATAAAATACAACAGAACAGTCAAAGTAAGTATGAACATGCCATGAGCCTCGCAAAAGACTGTTGTCGAGAAATGAGGCTCGCGGTATCTCTCTGTCATTGCAACGCCTCTAACAGATGGATCCTCAGTCACTACTATGGAGCAATGCACCGGCGAACATACAGACCAGACGCTCGACATATCAACTATTGGGCACCTGGATGATACCTCTCATCTCTTGGGAACTCCATGGTTCTACACATCCAACGATAACCATCCCCAGTATGCCCTCAACGAAACTGCAGAGTACATACCCAGATACCTAAACGATCCGACTCTGGTCGAGTGGCCGGAGCCATTATTCTCTCAACCATATCCGACGCCTCATCAGGATCCGTCATTCACAGCCCTCACTACTCCGCCCATCAATGTCGAGTACTATCCCGAATCTTCCGTGCCTCAACTGCGATCAGAATCTACTCACCTATCGAGCTCTTCTAGCACCATCGAGTATCACCCAGAGCCATCGAAGGGACCAATTTTCTCAGAAATCACCTATGTGCCTAGCTCCCCAGAGGACATCGAGCACTACCGCCCTGTACCACCACAGCCTGAAGCAAAGAAACGCAGGGTGAGCTCCGGTGTACAGAGCACGATGAGTCTGCCCGACGAAATCCTCACCGCGAGTGTCCAGAGAGAATCAGAAGCTCCCCCGTCCACCAAAAGGCGCGACACGGCTAACAAGACGGATATCACATACCTCAAGAAGGTCAGGGAGAGGAACAAGCGGGCTGCGACAAAGGTCCGCATCAAGCAGCGCGAACAGGAGAAGAGTCTTGAGTCTGCCGAAAAGGACCTGCAGGAGAAGAACCACAGGCTGACGGAATGTGTCAAGGAGCTAACTCATCAGGTCCACGACCTGAAGATGCAGTTGCTCCAGCATGGAACCTGTGACTGTACTCTTATTCAGGAGTACATTGGTAATGAAGCGAATCGTTATGTTCAAGAAACGAGTGGATAGGCGGGGACTATACTAATGATTGTTACTCATATAAGATCTAGAATGTTATAATGGCCTCTTCATTTGAGATTCTGCCTTATAAGACTATAGCAATATCTAAATTTGCAATGAACACTGATGCCTACAAGCTTGAATCGTCACGAAAAACATGGTGTTTGTCTACTCGAGCAACTTTTCTCTCCTGTGATGGATTGCTAACGGTCTAACTGGAACTCTACAGTGTAGTGGCCTCATATGCCGTCAAGATGTCATAGCATTGACCTATCAATCAGCTTAGTAACAACGGCCAATCTTGCTGAGAGTGCTGCACCGTTACATCAGATAAGCGCCCTGACGATAGTCCCTTAAGTTTGAGCCGCATCAAGCAGGATAGTCGATCATGAGGATCATCCTGACATAACCATGTTGATGGAGGCAGATCGGCAGAACACGGCATTGTCCAATCATATTCCAACTTGACAACAGAGATGTCAAATATGTCTTACATCATATCGCAGTCAGGAATGCGGCTGCTTGACCCCCCCAGCACTTACAAGCATAACCATATCGGTCACTACAGCCAATGCAGTTAGCCGCAGCATCCATCATCGCCACATGCTAGATCCTAGATTGAGATGGGGGTGACATATATGCATTGGGTAGTACGTATGACATGCTGCATATTACAGCTTTTCCCCAGACTGGGGTTATATCACGCAGATCCGAGATCCACCAATCAAGGGACGGACTTTACTCGGGTCGGTCTGGGTCCGGATGCGAAGGATAATCAATCTCCTGCACACAGGCGTAGGTATGATGATGATGATATGTAATGAGGCGGATCATTAGATGCTGTTCAGATTACACGACGGTTGCATTGGGATTGCATTACGATGATGAGAGAATGCAGGTAATTACGCAGAATGACACATTCTCTTCATCTTAGTTGACGAGAGGTGTTTGCGGGAAGTGATACTATACAGAGGTTCTATGATAAAACACGATCCGTTGCTGAAGAAATCGATCCAACAACAATCTTCAATCACAAACATCGTCTGAATTCAACAATGGCAGAAGTAGCTAAGTGAGCTCTCCTACATCCCTCCTTCAACAGAGCAGTATGTAACATGTGCCACAAGACCAGTCTATACAACGGCCTACAAGCCTCACCCTAGCGAGAGGATGAAGGCGGCCACTTGGACAGGCACAAAGTCCATCACGCTGACCAGCGTGCCCAAGCCAACCATCTCCGCGCCCGCTGATGCCATCGTGCACATCACCCACTGCACCATCTGCGGCTCTGATCTGCACATGTACAACGGTGATATGAACAATGCCATGGAGAAGGGCCTTATCATGGGCCACGAAGCCATCGGCATCGTTGAGGACGTTGGACCTGACGTCAAGAATCTCAGTGTAGGAGATAGAGTGATTATCCTCGCTGTCATTGCTTGCGGCGACTGCTTCTACTGCAAGAAAAAGGAATATTCGCTCTGCGACAAGACTAATCCCTCCAAGCAGCTGGAGCAGATGTACGGGCATAGATTGTCGGGTATCTTTGGGTACTCCCTTATCACGGGGGGTTATCCTGGCGATCAGGCTGAGTGGTGTCGTGTGCCTAACGCTGACCTCACCTGCGTCAAGGCCCCCAAGGATATAGAAGCTGATAAGCTTGTTGGCCTCGCTGACGTGACCCCTACCGCCTGGCATGGCAATGAGCTGGCTGAGGTAGGCAAGGGAGATGTCGTTGGCGTCTGGGGCTGTGGCGCTGTTGGACTCTCGATCCAGCGTCTCGCGAAGCTGCGTGGAGCCAGCAAGGTCTATGCAATTGACAAAGACGAGCACCGTCTCGGAATCGCGAAGTCAATGGGCATAATTCCCATTAACGTCAAGGATCACTCTGATCCCGCTGACTACATCTTGTCCATTGAACCGCGCGGGCTGGACCGCGGCATTGAGGCGAGCGGCTTCAGGAGCACTAATTCAACTGCTCATGCTACCATGAGAGCTTTGGGAGTCGAGGGTGATAGCTCTGACACGGTGAGCGCCGCGATCAAGGCGACGCGTAAGGGAGGCAATGTCGCGCTGATCGGCGATTTTTTCTACAATACCAACAACTTTCCCATTGGAATGCTCATGGAAAAGGGCATTACCCTGCGAGGAGGACAGCTCTACGCTCAGAAGGTAGCATACCCAACCTACTTATTATGCAAGGGTACTAAATGTCTTGCAGTACTTCCCCCTTCTTCTGGACCTTGTCGTCGAAGGGAAATACGACCCCTCGTTCATGTTTACCCATCACGGTACAGTAGCCTCCTCGTGTCTATCAACCGGCGCGGTCTAACTTTTCTTTGCAGATAAGTTTGAGAACATCTCCAAGAACTATGATGCCTTTTTTAGTCACAAGACCCCTGGCGGATTGAAGGTCTGTCTCTCAACTGCCTTTGGACGTGAACAGAGTGGAGGTTCAGTTTGAGCATGATAAATTGACAATTGGTCATCTTGCGTCTTCCACTATGGAGAGATGCGATCGCAACTCCCTCACACTCTTTGTAGTAACAGATCATGTTCCAGTCTTTACAGAATAGTACAGGCCCTGCACAAACTATCATTCAGCTGCATTTGATTGAAAGGCACCACTGCTTCATAGACGTGATTGGTACAGGGGGACCAATATAACTCCACCTTCAGCTCTCCTCAACCGCTGATTATATACGATTACGTCTGTAAAATGATCCCGTGCAACTGATCCGTTTACCTTCAACACTGAAGCCTTTTACAAATGTGCCCATTCTACCCAGAAGATTGGTCAATGCACAAAGCTAATCAGCTCATAATCGTTGAAGAAGTACCTTATTCGGGTTTTCAGCTCTAGCAGGCCGCTGGGCTTCTGCAATATATGTCATAAGGGTTTAGCCACGACATGTATATGGTTAACAGTACACAGCTGATAAACTTATACGGCACATTGGTCGCCATGCAAGTTTGAGTTCAATATTTGCATGGGGGGGTTGAAACTGAAATGCAGTCATGGAGGAGACTGCTTGGTGATTGGCGAATTGAGTAATGCCGCTTCTGCCGCGTAGAGGTACAGATAGAGAGTCAAGACGGGATAAGAAGTGCAGTAAAGAATACTTAAACAAGCCTTGCTCTGCTGCTAGAAAGACAGAACAAACAACCCTGCCTTTTGTCTTCGATATCATACCCTTAACTATACCATTTTCTGAAAGCTATTACAATGGTGGTAAGTTTTAATGACTTGTCCTTTACATTTCGTTACTTATTCTCTATTGATCTAGAATCTTGTTGATACCGAAGGCCATGCCATCCTCTCTGGACCGGACAATTGGTACAAGATCGCCATTGCTGATGGAACGGAACTCGGTCTAACCCCATACAAGTGGACTCCGGGTTATTCCATTGATCTTAAGCACGGCCATATCTCCGCTGTGTCTCCTAGCGAAGGGCTGATATCTCGCTATCAGCGCTTTGCCAACGATGACAGGCTAGGTCAGGGTTGGCCTATTGGTGATAAGGGCTATCTTCGTTGCTTCGAGCCCATGTATGAGCATGATGGCCGTTCTCTCAACATCAACCTCACTAAAAATGTCTATTCAAATCTCTACGACATTGTGGCTACAGAATCTGCGCAAACTCCCATTCACGCTGAACAATTGGGTCACAATCGGGTTGCTCTGTACATTTACGATAAGGATGGCAAGATTCGCGAGTTCAGACTGAACAGAATCGGCGATGCTCGTGAAGACGCCCAAAGGGTGATACAGCAAAGCCGCAGTGATTTTCTGGTTCCTTTTGATTGTGAATTTGTCAAAGTAAGCACAAAGGTGTCAAATGGGCTCTTTAAGATCCTCTCTTGAACTGCCATCTTCCTACATATTTGCTGGCGAGATTTGCAAGAGCCAAGTAGAGAGTTCAAATGCTACTTAGTGCTCGTATATGGGGCTTATTCATTGTGTAATCGCGTCCATGCTATTCTTCCTTACACTACATAGTCTATCCTTTATGCTCCTAATTCCTGGTGAAGCCCTCTGAGACGATTAGTTTGAATCATATATCATTAGCCTCATATCTATTTATACTACTTTCCTAACCCGACTCTGATACCCCAGGGTTCTTCGTCTTAGCACTGTTAGCGTGAATCTCCAGCATGCACTAAGACAGAAACAGTTCTACACAGCGAGTTGTCATCACCCCAGCGGACTCCAGATTAACTCTTATTATGTCTAGCTATGATACTCTTAGGCCACTTTGCCACTTTAGAAAACTTGGTGTCACCATCCAACTGCAAGTCAATGGCCTCTATGAGTCTCCAAGACCAGCCCTGAACATACCAAAACTGATGTTCGACGAGGCTTAGAAGCACTGAGAAGTAAGAGAGCAGGACAAGAGCGCACGGGTCGTTGGCTTGGATGTCTGACATGACATTCGCAGAGATGACATATGGAAAGAACATGACCATACCGATCTCCGCCTGGGAACCAGCGTGTGCAATGAGGATCGCCGACTTTCGCAGCTGCAATGTAGCAAACTCATAGTCTTCCCTGTTACAGTCTGATAGATTAGTGCGCTAAAAGGCGAAGAGACGACGCAGTGCTTGGAATGTGTCTGGGGGAGAGCGCTGTGATCTAACGGCGGGCCGAAGCTTTATATCAACAGTCAGCGCAAATTGATCATGTGGACGGAGCAGGATCACGTACTCGTAAGAAGCCTCATCATTCTCTCCGACTATCCAGATCCCATGTGCCCATGCCGAGAACGGCGTCTGCGTAAGATTGCGCCCCGCACCCAAGAGGCTAGAGCGAATACCACGTATCAAAACAAAGATCTGCAGAATATCCGCCATGGCATCTGCTGTCCGGTCCGCCGGGGAAAATGCATATATGACGATTGTGGATGAGAAGCAGAACGCAGGGTGCCAGTTCCTTTCGCCGATGCTTGGAAATATGCTGCGGAAGCCTTCCATGCCGCGGGTCTGGTGATAGGCTGCGAGATCGAGATACCTGTCCCTTCTTGCAGGTAGCAGATGAGCTTTTTGCAGAGCTCCGACGGACAGTAGGCCGTGTGATAGAAAGGGTGTGTAATATGACATCTCAGGGAGGACCGTGCGCCAGATGTGCTGGATGTCCAGCCTCAAGGCAAGGGTGTTGGCTGTAATAGTGGAGTAATGGTGCATCAGTTCCAGGCCGTGATCTTGGAAGTCCAGAGACGCGCCCGGCAACGGAGTACTCCATATTCCAGCAACTGATAATGCATCATGACTCGGGTCAGTCTCTGTGTTATTTATGCCTGCCCGGCGGACTGGCTCTACGTTCTGAGGAGACTGTTCAGATGAGGTCAGGCTGCATGTCATACCACGACGGGCACAGTTAAAGCAAGAAGGGAGCCTCTCATCGCACTATGCCGGAAAGATTGTGAGATGTCAGCAAAGTTGGCCAAAGGAAGATCTAATAAGGAAGCTCCATAATATCGTGGCCATGACACACGTACCTTGACTTTTCTACGTTTGCACTCTCGGCATCCGCTGCGTGACTTTGTATGGGAGCGTCATGGTTTCATCTCTTGGTACCTCCGACAGAGTGGTTGATATTGGTGAAGATGTAGAGGTCAAACCGCGGCTTCGGACAAAATGGACTTGTTGGATCGTATGGCGGGAGAGAATCTAGTTATAAGCTTAAACCTAGCATAAAACGCGAATACGCGGGATTCGGAAGTGCCGGGCATGATAGGCATCCAATAGAATAATAGGGGCTTAGCTTAGATTTGAAATGGATATGCTATAGATCCACATCGTCTCTAAGGCTCAATCGTCATTTCCATAATTAAGCTATAGTTTCGAAACAAAAGCACAGAGGCTATAGAGATTTGGAGTGGTATTTTTCATGGATATAAAAAGCTCAAGATGCTCCACTGCTAAAACTGACTATTGTTCTTCCATAATAAAGTCCGCCCCTTGAACAGAAGCTCAGATCTCAGCAAAGTCATTTATCGCGGGCTCATCTTTTGCCCGAGAAGAAATAAACATTGTAGCACTTCTTAACGACCCCGAACATGGCTGCCAAATGGGACCCAAACTACCGACACGCCGACTGGTCCTTCTATCGCTACGAACCCCTCAACAGCCATTATACTATTCAACATCACAACGATTATCCATGTCTACCAGATAATCAAGACTAAGACCTGGTATATGCTGGCATTCTGCTTAGGCGGAGTTTGTGAGTCACTCTAGGAGACTTTGTACTCAAACATTCACTGACTGGCTACTGTAGCTGAAATAGCGGGATACATTGGCCGTGCGATCAACTCGACTGAGGACCATGGCTGTTGGAAGCTGGGCCCCTACGTCGTTCAAAGCGTGTTGCTTCTTATTGCACCAGTATTGATGGCGGCTTCTATATACATGATATTGAGTCGTGTCATCCTCCTCACGGAAGGGGAGGTACATGCCGTAATCAAGAGGCGATGGTTGACTAAAGTCTTCGTGATTGGGGATATCGTATCACTACAGCTCCAGTCTGCAGGTGTGTATAACCTAGACCTCAGCCTTCTACCGCGATATTGAACCTCTACTAACTGTTGGATCGAATACAGGCGGAAGTATGATGTTGGGAGCAAACGAAGGCAACAACCTCATGAAAATTGGTGAATATGTCATCATCGGCGGATTGTTCTTCCAGCTTACCATCTTCGGTATCTTTATCGTCGTCGCCAGTATCTTCCATCTTCGGATGAGCCGGTCGCCTACCAACAAGAGCCTAGAGCCCTCGATTAGGTGGCGTCATTACCTCGCTACCATCTACGTCACAAGCGGCTTCATTTGGGTTAGGAGTTTGTTCCGGGTCATTGAGTACCTCGATGGTAACGACGGATATCTCATGAGGACTGAGGCCTTCCTCAAATTGTGGGCTAGAAGTGTTATTTGCAGTTGAGATTTGTGGCTGTGAGCTTATTCCGGCAGAGAGAACCTAGAGGCCTTCCTCTTCGTCTTCGATGCTACTCTGATCTGGATTGTCATGGTTTGGATGAACTGGTATCACCCCAGCGAGATTGGACTGCTTCTCCGGAATGAGTTACCGGTGACGAACGGTTTCGAGCTACTTCCGTTTCGTCGGCGATTTGAGAAGCTCCGAGCTTGAGCCAGACTTCTTTCGTCGGCAAGAGGGTGTATCCGGCCTTTGGTGTTTAGTTAGGGGTTGAGGATATAATCTAGAGAGGGGATATAATATGATGTAATAGCGCCGGACTTAACCCTTCCTTTCTACTCGAGAAGTCACTTCTATAGAAACTTGCTGCTGGTAAACTGCCCGGATTGGCTTTTACAAGAGTGCTATTTTGAGTTGATATTCCCCACAGTTGAGGGCTCGCATCATGCGCCGAACACACGAAGCTTGGTGGCAATGCGTTGGCTTGAGTAATGACGGGGTATATCATTATGGGTAGGTAGTTATATTTTAGTGCATATGACAACATTTCCAGCGCGCTAGTCATGAAGAAAGAGCTCGTTCCACCAAGAGAAGTACTCCTTCTTGCCGAGCCCTGTCTGCCACACAGAGTGATGTATGTGACTCTGACACTATACTGTATCTTCTCGGAGGGTTACATAGAAAGCCATATTACCTTTATACTACCTAGTATAATAATTACCAAGCCTCCATCAGAGCAAGCTTCTTCTCCGCGAGCCACTTATTCACCTCAACCACTGTGTTCTCCCAGAGTCCCTTCACCTGGTGATCATCTTTGGTTACAGGATTAGGCTCCTCCAACTTTCCCAACGGGACTATAAACTTCCCCTTGAACTCCAGAGCATCCTCCGCCGTCGCTGCGAACAAAGAATTGGCAGCACCCTGCTCAGCACTCAAAAAAGACGCCCGAGCTATAGCCCGGACAACAAAGTTATTGATAGACAGGACACCCTCTGTGAGTACCTTCCCAGGATGTACAGCTACGCAAGTAATAGGCAGATTCTGTTGCTCAAGTCTTGCCTGGAGCTCTTGTGTGAACAGCACCACGGCTGTCTTGGACACAGCGTATCGAATCATGTCGAAGCCAAACATGAATCTTCCTAAGTATCGCCATTGCCAAGGGTATGACGCAACTGGTTCCTTGAAGCATGTGGGGGAGTCGAAGCTGAACTTGAAGCTAGCTGGGAGCATGCTGTTCATCGCCGTGGAGCTGAGGTTTATGACCCTGACGTCAGCATCTGGATTCTTGGCGGCGGCTTTGAGAAGGGGTAGAAGACGGTTGGTTAGGATAAAAGGTCCCATGTGGCTACGGAGGTTAGTGATCTGTTTACCCTTAAATTGGTGGTTCAGGGTTCACATACTTGGCAACCATGTGTTGTTCGTATTTACCGTCAACTAACATAGTAGAGGACGTCGATGCGGCTGCATTGTTGACTTCGACATCGTCAGTTATCATCAGGGAAGAGGACTATCCTAAACATACTCAGAATATGCAGTTTGGTCTCTTTCCGCTTCAGGTCTTCGACAGCATGAGTGATGCTGACGGGATCATACAGATCCATGACCAAATGTTGAACATTTCTAGCATTGATACCGGTGTCTTCGGTGAGTTTGTCTATTGCTTGTCGTGCTCTCGCTTCGCTTCGTGTGGTCAAGTACACTTTTGCTCCCTTGAGAGCCAGGAACCTAACTGTCTCGAGGCCAATTCCCGAGCTGGAGCTGTGTCAGTCGTCGTACAGTATCAACCGTAGAGCTTACACTCACCTGCCGCCAGTCACGACAGCGACTTTGCCGTTCAGATCTGGCATATCTGTGGAGGGATTCCATTGCCGTGTTCCCATTGTGTCTTGGCTACCAAGCTGCGGATAGAATCGAGATGGGGTAAAGGTCGAGGACTGTAAGGATGACAAACCAGTGAAAATTAACCTTCTGCAGAGTAAAGACATATTTAAACAGTCACCGGTGCTTTACGTATGTCAGATGTATAGCTTCTATATCTAACCCCAGCACGTCATTCAATGTAACACTATGCCCCCACCGTCAGTGCCCCAAGTGTCGCTCTAACGAAGCTTAACTTAGCATCTCCGATCCAGCTCCGCTAGCCTCCATCTCATCTCCACCGCACCTCCGCAACCAAAACCCGAACTAGACCATCTACTCATCTCCAGATCATTCAAGCACATCCACAATGGGTCGCAAAACCAAGCAAAAGTCATGCTTCGCTTGCGTTGAGACCAAGCGCCGCTGCGACAAGCGATATCCCTCATGCTCGCGCTGTCTCGATCGGGAGTCGGTCTGCACTTATCCGCCACTACCAAGACGACAAGCTCTCGACTTTACTAAGGGAGAAGCTGCGCCAGATATAGGCTTCGGAGATATGTGGACTTCTGCGGCTGATGCAAATAGCCTTGCGTTGGTAGGAGAAATCTCCGAGCCATGGCTTCTGGATCCCGTCTTCAGCGCCGGTCTAAATTGTCCCTCGATACCATCATGGACGCCGTCTTTATCAGATCCATCGTCATTACCAGGTTCATCCTCGAATGGGATAGCTGAGGCTTCTGGTCAGCTGGCGTATACATCCCGGGACTTGGGCTGGTTTTTGGGACCTCAGGCATGGACTATAGGATATCACTACAACGCCCCAGATGTGATACCTCCAGCTTCCGTCTTTACCAATTTCATCCGCGGCTTGCAGAACTGGTTGACCCGTTTTGTCCAGACAGGGCACAACCCATTTATCCACCGACATCTGTACTCCGACTCCGGATATCCGCAATGCATTCAAGATGCGTACTCAGCATGCGTTATCTCCAGCTCTGCCACAAGCGAGAATGAAACGATCGTCAATGCAATTTCTGCTACTCACATCACGAATCTACTGAATGCTCAACCAACTAGGGGCCCGAATATCATCTCCACTAGGGATCATCTGGCCCGCACCCAAGCTCTTCTCATCCACATCCTCCTCGCGCTGTTCTCTCCCTCAATTGAACGTCGTGGAAGAGGTGAGAATCTCATTAGCCTTCTACATTCTTGGAAGAATCAGCTATGGGAGTCTGCAACAAACGATAGCACACTAGCCTCACCATTGCCGATCATGGCGACTTCTGGTGGAACAGCTGTCGGGGAACTAGATCCTGTCCCCAGCCTGTACCGCTCTTTCATCCTCTCCGAGTCTATCCGCCGTACCGGGCTACTGTGTAACATTGCCACCGGTGTATATGGTGGCTTGAAAGGCAGCAACATACAGTCATGTGGTGGCGACATCCACATTACAGCACAAGCCAAGTTTTGGAAGGCTTCTTCATCTGCACGATGGGAAGCTGTTGCGCGACAGACCGATCCGTTGTTTATCTATTCCCTAAAAGGTCAGATGCTGCTGGATAGAGGTGTTGGTGCTGCCCAGGTTGATGAATTTGCGCGACACTTGTTCACTATTATGTGGGGTTTAGAAAAGGTAGAGACTTGGGCTGTGAGAACTGGAGACGAGGTTTCTGCTGTATACTAGAACGAGCAAATGCAGAATTGGAGTTACTCAAACTCCAATCACTATCAAATTAAAAAAAACCTCCTTGGTTGTCTATGCTCGTTTATAAACCTTTTCGGAAACTAAGTCTTCTTCAACAAAGAATGTCTTACAAAGCACCCTGAAGAATGTGGACAAGTCTGAGAGCCCTGGCTCATTTCTCGGAGTAGCTGTTAATGTCTGCTAAAAAGATCTTCACTAATGATGGAGACATTGACAGGTGGCCCCCGTCTTCACTCGGGGACCGGCTGCACTCCTCTCGGACTGGTCGGGCTGTCGCAGGTGGGACCACTCCGATTCATCTCCACTTACTCCGCGCCAACTCCACTGCAAGTCCACTGCAAGACTATCTCCAATCGGCGTCGAGTTTCAAGGCGTTGATTGCCCCTCATGGTAATGAGAAATCTGGATGTGCCTGGCGAAGTCGGCAAGGACTTCGTATCTCGTGAAACAAAGACGTGGAGTAATGTGTGGAGTCGGAGAAAGGTGAGTTTACAAAGGAGCACGGTGCCGACAGTGTCGGGATCTATAATGATAAAAGGAGCTTCTTGTCTCGACGCTACATACTCTCGAACTCACTTATCATCCATTCATCAATTCACTACTGTTTACCATATAATTACCAACAATGCCGGCTAAACAAGGCTCCCTGTTTGAGTGGATTGCCAAGCTCAATGATACCCTCTTCATTCAACCCAACGATGAAATCGCTATCAAGGCTATAGACCAACAGGTTGACCCAAGCCTTGTCACCAAGTAAGATCACTCGTTCGCAACGTTCGAGACAACCTATCTGACCTGTGACGTCCCAGGATTAATCACAATGTGTACACCTACGAGCAGTTCAAAGGAGGTCTCCTCTACGTCCGTGGTTCGACTACAGCTGTCCAAGACGAATTCAGTGAGATCCTCACATGGGAGGATCGAGAGAAGGGAGATGGTGTTGTTGCTGTTTTGAGTAAATGGAGAACCAAGCATAAAGAAACAGGCGAGGAGACGAAGAAGACGAATGTGATTCTCTGGGAAGTCAAGTTGATTGATGGGAAGCGAAGGCTTACCGGACAGACTGAGGTTGAGGCAATCTAGATTAAATTGCCTTTTTATGGGTCTTAAGCATACTGTCAATGAGGCCGGTGTAGCATGCATTCAATGGATCTCTCTCTGGGTCCTATGGAGACTCTTAGCATTTTATCGTATATGGAGTCACGCTCAATCACAACAGATCAAATAGTGAATAAGTAATTATTAAAGATATGCCGTACGTCTTGTCTGTAATACGGAGCATATCATACAGAAAGGAATTTCCAAGATGCGTCAAGTAACTTTTCCAACTTTTCCCACTATAGGCCTGCAATCCATTGATGCGGGCAGGAGCAAAACCTCTAGTAAGCACCGCACTTGTTGCGCTTGACACAAGATCCGGACTGTTAAGTTGCATTAGTTGAAGTCGTAATTGCGAGGATTCAAACTCACCTGGCTTCGAATAGTACCCTCCTTGCAGAAGCAGCCAGGAACGCACTGCTGGGTGCACGGTCGGGGCTCAGGCTCATTGCAAGTCAAGGGACAAGCCGTGCCGCATTCAATGAACTGTTCACCCTATAGATCTGTGTTAAATAAAGAAACAAAGTCGAGGAGAGAAATGCTTACAGCTTTGCATTTCGGAGTAGTAGCGGCAGGAATGGCAATGGAGCCAGCGACGAAGAGGGCGATGAGGGAGAGAGAGTACTTCATTTTGAATGCGTGATAGATAGATTGCTGGTAGTAGGTGAGATTGTGAGCGAGGTGTGAAGGTAAGGAGCAGAGAACGAGATGCTGCGGAAGCTGCGGAAGCATAGGTCTTATATAGAGTTTATTCCTGTTACATTCACATGCCATCTGATCAATCTTTCTTGGTAACGGATGTTTAAAGTTTTCATAAAAGTACACGCCGCAATATGACATTCGATGTTCAAGGATCCACCAATGCCAAGATGGTCATGAGGCCTCGTGAAGGGAGGAATAAGACAGTAGCGTCATAGGTAATTTATGACTAGCAAGGAGAGACTTTAAAATTCATCAACTTAGCTAGATAATGTCTTGTCTCGGGGATAGCTTCCGGCTTGAAATACATTATTCAAGTCTCTGAAACAACCGGATGAGAAGGCTTGGTACATTCCTCTGTAGTCCATTGAGCACAGCCATAACCAGATGCAACATTACTGCACTGCCCCACTCCACCCACTGAATAAGCCGGTAGTGGCCGCCCGGGCCGAGATATTGATCACCCCGGCATTGAGGCTCTTAGGTAAAGATGCTTAATTTTCTCCGAGACTGCAGCTCGTGTTTCTGCAAGGGGAAAATTCTGCATTTTGAATGACTTACTAATTTGACATCAAATGAACTTTTGCTCATGCATTATACTCGATCAGGGAGTTCATGATAAGACTAGGCATTTAAAGCGTAATAGCATAAAAGAGATTTTTATCAGGGTCAAGCATTTTCACAATCAGGAACATTTAGTTAAGAAGGAAAATAACTTTTAGTATTTCTCTATATCATGTTGTAACTCTAGCAATCATATGCCTTTAACATCTCTTCTTGCCGAACTCGAAACTCCAATATGCTGTAGACTCCTTGTACATTTTTCCTCGCATCTATTAACCCAATTGATCTCATTCGGAACTCCTCCAGTATCTTTGTTATTGACTTATAGGAAGCATAGTGGCTCAAAGTCGCAAAGAGCTTTGTTGATGGGCACGATGTCGGTGGCCAGCGAGATGAGATCGCCATCTTCAGACAGATCAACCAGATCTGAGGAAGGTTGGTTATCCCGAGTATATTGGTCTCTGCTTTCGAAACCTGTAACTTGTGGTTTTGGCTTTTCGTTCACGCGAGGCCATGTCTGATTCCCAGTCGCATCCCACATCGCCTCCCGCTCTAGTTCGGTTTGCTGGGGGGCCGGAGGCCCGTACAACCCATCCCAGTTCTCCTTAGGCGGCTCCTCGTAGTTCAACTTGGGCAAGTCTGAAGCGCCCACCTTGCCATTGTAGAGCAGCTTGTAGCCCATATATCTGAACCATTCCAAGTCTCGCGTGAGGAGACGTGCCTTGCCATGCAACTGCCAGTACAACGGTCACGACTCATCCGTGGACTTTGTGCCGCCAGACTCGTACAAGCCAAAGGCCGGCTCAAGGTCAGCAGCGAGCTCGACGTCAGGTGCCTTGATGATCTTGCTGTTGGGCAGGCCTGTCCCAGCGCTGTATTCGTGGAAGCGCTGGACCTGGCGGGCGAGGAGACGGACCTTTTGGTCAACAGAGAGAGACATTTTGAAGGTGGTGAAGGTGGTGGTGGGGGAGAGGGTTGGGTAGAGGAGATAAAGATTTGTTATGGTGATTTGTGAGGTGAAGAAGTATACTTATAAGAGAAATAAGAAATTTGTGTGAAGACTTGAAGAAAGTGAGTCTGGGAAATACTGAAAGGAATAATTAAAGGAAAGGAAATTCTTGGAGGATGGAGCTGGGAAGCTGGCTATTTATAGGGAGAAAAGATCACTGTGACATTTATTATCAAGATAACTTTGCTGGCGTAAGATAAGGGTTTTAAAAGAGGCTTCAGCCACCAGGGCACAAAGGACACCAATAAACACATACGGGCAAAATACTCTCTGCCCTCACTACCACCTATGGATAACTTGCTCATTGTGAAGAAGCTTGACGTCTTACCGCAGTGTCTTCGTGGCTTTATTTTCATACCGCCATGTGTCGGATCAAAGTCTTATTGGGTATGCGCCGTAAGCTTTCTGTTCACGACGGCGGATACGGTCAACCTTCAGAAACAACACTGCTAATCTGGAGTTTAAGTGCATTTGCAGAGCCGCACTCTCGATTGGTTCGGCAACACTGCATGTTTAATTTCTGGGTTTGAAGTCAAAATGACTACCAATAGAGTTCGTAAAAGACTCAAAGATAGCCAACATGCAACTTGACTCCTCGATTGGGCAGGTAATTTCACGCATGAGCAGATTCTTTTTAGATTCGGCCTCACCTTCTTTATGATTTGACAGTTACCGCGTCATGCTGATGCTGCCTAATCGCCAACCTTTCAGCTGACTTTGACTGCCTGCGATGTTTAGTGTTTCGGTTTCAAACTGTACTTCAGAGCTCACGTGGATCGTTGAAAAGTCAAAGCCCAGGTTCGCAAATCAGAATAGAGATGGAATCTAAGTAAAGAGGTAGTAGTAATACAACATAGAAAGTTAAGAAGAATAACAAGGGATCCCACCAACTCATCGCCACCGACGTATCACCCATCCCCATCCATCAGCCACTTAAAACCTAGATCTAACACATCCTTTGCCACTCATCTTCCGTCCACTTCCACAAGTACACTTCTTATCTGCCCACACAAGGTTCCCATTATCACAAACACACTTCCTCGCATACCCATCCCAACTCGCCGCATCTCCACAGTCAACAGTGCACTGGTTCTTCGACCAAACCTTGCCATCAGGACATCCACAAGTCTTATCATCTGCATCAAACACTTGCCCCTTCTTATCACAAATACACGTATCAGACCGAGAGTTATAGGACGCGTAGTCTCCACAGTCGGTGATACACTCTTTGCCACTCCAGATCTTACCGCCTGTGCATCCGCAGCTGAGGGTAGTTGGGTTAAAAGTCTGGCCCTTTTTAGCACAAACGCAGGTCTGGGACTTTTTGTGCCGTGTGGCGAGCTTCCCACAGTCGATATGGCACTGTCCGTCAGACCAGACTAGCTTATCAGGACAAGAGCATGTTTTCGTGGCACTGTCGAAATTCATACCGTCTTTGTTTCACACGCATCCTTTGGCGGAGTTGCTCCAACATGCGTCGGAGCCACAGTTCGAAGCGCACATTTTGCCGTTCCAGCGTGTATCAGTAGGACACGTGCATGTATTGTCATCATTAAACGTCTGACCTGCCTTTTTGCAAACGCAAACATCGTCCTTGTCGTAAGCGTGTGAGCCACAGTCTTTCTTGCAGCCCTTCTTGGTGGGTTTGTAGCCGTCTTTGCAGACGCACTTTTTGTCGGATAGGACGGTGTTGGGCTTGTCGCAGATACAGTTGCCTTCGGTGTCGCGGGTTGAACCGTCGGAGCATTTGGGTGTGCATTTGTCTTTGACGGGTTCGTTGCCGGGCTTGCAGGTGCAAGTGTTTTTAGAGTCTAGCTCAGCGAGGGCGTCGTCGCAGATGCAGATGTTTTTGTCGTTGCGAGTGGATCCTTTGGGACATTCTGGCTTACACTCGCCGTTGACAATTTCATGACCGGCTGCGGTGCATTTGCAGGAGCCGTCTTCCTGACGAGTGGAATCCTTGGGGCATTCAGGCTTGCATTCTCCTGCGAGAATCTCGTATCCAGCGGTATCGCACTTGCAGGTGTTGTCTTGCTGGCGGGTAGATCCTTCAGGACATACCGGTTTGCACTCATTACCAACAATTTCCTGACCGTCTGTAGTACACTTGCATGTTCCATCCTCTTGGCGAGTGCTACCTTCGGGACATGCGGGCTTACACTCTTCCTTAACCAGTTCATAGCTGTCGGTATCGCACTTACAGGTTTCATCCTGTTGACGAGTAGATCTCTCAGGACATTCAGGCTTGCACTCCCCACTGACGATCTCGTAGCCATCGGTAGTACACTTGCAAGACTGGTCTTCCTGTCGTTCCGAGTCTTTGGGGCATTCCGCCTTACATTCGCCATTGACAATCTCAAAGCCTTCGGTATCGCATTTGCAGGTATCGTCCTCTTGACGGGTTGAATCTTTCGGACACCCTGGAACACAGGTACCCTTGACAATCTCATAACCTTCGGCGTCACAATCACAGGATCCATCATCTTGACGCTTCGAGTCTCTGGGACATTCAGCTGTACATGTGTCCTTCACGATCTCAAAACCATCTTCGTCGCATTTGCAAGTGCCGTCCTCTTGGCGACTCAAGTTTTCAGGACACTCTGGTACACAAGTACCCTTGACTATCTCGTAGCCGTCTGCATTACACTTGCAGGTATCATCCTCTTGTCTCGTGGAATCCTTAGGGCAGGCAGGTGTACAGATATTTTTGACTATTTCTTGATCATCTGCGTCGCATTTGCATGTATCATCGCCTTGTCGTGTAGAATCAGCCGGGTTCGACAACTAGTGGACATATGCCTCCTACCCTGTGTTGTTGGAGTCCAGCCTCCTTGCATGTCCTTTACCCAATTCCTCCTGTTGATCACACTCACAGAGCTATTCCCTTAGCGAGAGACGGTATCCTGACCCGCCAACTCGCATAATCATCTACCGGTCTTGAACCCGTTGGCCCGCTTCCTTCTCTCCCCTGTGCCTTACACTAACTCTCGATCCAGGAACAATATAGCCTAGCTGTGATTGGTCAAGGGGATTATCACTCCATCTCGCTCTTGAGGCTACACACAGCTGAAAAGCACAGACCTTGCATTGAGCAAACATTCTTCTTCCCCTCACTTACCCAGAATAGAAACAGGTATTTTGCTAGGTCATGGCGCCGCGATACCCGAGCTTTGAGATGTCAAACTAGGAGGCGTCAAGGGCGGAGGAGGATCAAAGAAGCGCCGCTATTCAGGGAGACGCCACAACGCCACTTTGAACAGTCTTGGAATCTGGGGCGCCACTTTTCATTGACAGAAATCGAATAATGGCATGGTGGAAATTGGATCATGCAGGGAAGTCTTTGATAAAGAATTCCCCTTTGTGGTATTCTCGTATTAATTTCCACTTCTTCGTAGGGACGCATGCATGGCAGTTGGTCGCAGCCCTTGCAAACTCACGCACCGTATAAACTCAATCACGTCGATCAACAGTGCAGCAGCCTGTCAGCTTCAGCGCTCCGACCTTGAGGGAAGAGTCCATGCGTCACTCGTAGACGCAATCTGTCTGGCGAAGCTTAGTGGCTGATCGTCCTCATAACGGCCGCAACCCATCTCTGGGTAAGCTAGAGATGCAGTTTGCTGATAGTCTCAGCCCTACAACCATTCATGCTAACGTCCAATTTCCACATTCAGACAACAATCCGATCGCTAGAGCATCGACAATCTAGATCTATACATGCCAAGATCGAGGACGGGATCTGAGGGGGAGTCACGGCTAGTTGTCATTCAGCTTGTCCAGTGACCTTGAACCTGTCAGCTCTTTGATCGGCGTGTCTGGTACATCTTGCACGGACCGTGCATAGTGGAACGCTCCTGACGATCATGGTCATGAGTCTACGATACTCCGAGATGTCAGATAATGACCTCGAGTTCAGCAATCAGCCGAGAGCCGAGTTCATTGATAGGTGCTCACGCGCCAGCTGTGAGAAACGATATATGTCGTCAATTCATCATCGGTCTTAATCGCTAGAGCATAAAACTTAATCATGGCAAAATCACAAATTTTATAGCTACCCTATAAAGAATAGTCCTTCTTAAGCAGCGAAAAGGTTTTACAGTGTCATTGCATTCAATAGTCGCGTCAAAAGGAAAAATGACAGGATAAATACAGATCGCATTTTTACCATACATAATGCTTTCGACTGTGCTGCTTCTAGATATTAAATATGCTCGGAACCATTATTCGGAAGTGGATATGAGCCTCCCGTTTCCGATATTACCCCGCGTCTCTTTAGTGCACCATGAACGAAGCTTAACGAGTGACAATTAGCCTTTTCGTCCAAGATCGTCAATCTTATCTCTCTAGCCCGGGGTCGCAGGAGATAAGCATACTTTGTAAGCATCCAGATGCTACATATGTCGTCTTAAGAAGCTAACATCTCAACAGGGCCGAACAGCAATCTCTTGATATCAACTGATAAGGAGCTGATAGTAAAGAGATACGATCTAGCTTGTGTTGATTCAATTACGAGACATAAATTCTCTATCGAGTACCAAGATTGTGACTGCATAATCGCTCCTCCGGTGCTGCCGGGCTTGCTAGGTCGAAGTCGGTTAACATATTCTATAGTTCTCTCACTGCTGGGAGATCACGCGGAGATAGAATTGAACTCAATTCAGTTATGTCACTGTTTGTTTGAGTCAGTGGCGTGGATCTCTTCCGTTGTGAACTGGAGCAAGGTTGTTGCTATTACTTAATCTCCGCATCATATTGAAGCATGCTACAGTGTCATTGCTCATCTATATTTAGAGAGAGAAGGTCAAGAGCAAGTCTGCAGTTTGTCACAATCGTATGTTCTGATGTCAGTGCCGGGTACAAAGGTGCTTAGAAAGAAAGAAGCTGCGGAGCAAAACGGTTGCATTCAGGTACCCTGCTTTAACCCAGATCATTCACTGGCTGAAATAACGAGAATGCACATCGGTTAGAGAAGTGGCTTGCTCAAGTGTTCCTGTTATGATGTAACTCTATCTATGGAGTAACGCATCTAATGAAATTGTTTGATGAACGCTTCCATTCTCATCATGACTTGTTGTTCCCATCTCCCCGGTCCCGGTCTAGGGTGACATGTGGAGTCAGACCAACAGAGAGCAAATAGGAACCGACTTCAATACGGTCCAGCCAATAAGAGCAATTAGACGTGCATATTGAAGACTCCACAGTGAAGATCGGTTTGTGGGGTTCGTTTGGAAGACTCTCGGTAGCGAGAGTAACTACGGGACAATAACAAATTCCATTCAAGCTTAAGATAACAGCATATAAGCTACAGCATATTAGGGGCTCTACCAGTATCAGTATGATAAGATCTGTATTCTCAGCAAGGATTTTCTTAGAATCACCAATCTAAGCTGAAAAAACTGTAATTATCATCACCAGGCCCTCTACCAATACCCATTCCGAGTAGTTCCGGGTTCCGATCCCTCAGTACCACCCACCAAAAAGGCCCGGCCGGATCATGTACTCGCAGTACCGGTCCCACGTGGTATCGTTTATTCCAACATGCACGCTCTCCATCTCCTGAAACGCCATTGTTTCCCACTGTTAAACTCAAAAAAACTAGCCTAACGATCCGGAAGATAAGACTCCCGATGCGTGAATCATGAGTGGCCCGAATATATCGGTTATCTTTGTCTGTATCTGTTCCGGATTGCAACCTCCGCGAACCCGAAGGTACCTACTGCGCTCGCTTAACATGTGGCTTGAGGGGACTGCGATATGCACTGTAGCCTTGTCAGCATGAACCTTATCAGATATCATATAGAACGTGGGGATTAGTTCTTATAACCCTTGTCGATATTTTGGGAGCTGAAGAGGAATGAAGGGACTTCACTTAGTCGTGATAATGCCAAGGGTCTTGGAAAGAGCTTTTTGGAGGAGTCTAGTAGTCGGATCATGTGTTATCTCCACGATAAACAGCGTGGGGATATTCTCACCGACATGGTATAGGCATATCACACGAGTCAAGATATATCTCTATGGATCTGTATATCCCTATATATATCACCATGTTCGTCGTCAATATGAAAAGAATCAACCCATCCTCGTCTGTCTATTCGCACTCAGACATCCAGCTGACAAGATGCGCTTCTCAAACTTCTTTGTCTCAGCCTCTCTGGGGAATCTCGCTCTCGGCGCAGCCTTCTCTACTGGGAGGCTCGAGAGTCGAAAGAAAGGCCATGGAACTGATTGTTCTCTCAACCAGACCACCGCGAGTGCTCCTCACAAGAACTTCTGGGGTAGTCTGACTACCCAGGAAACGAAGGATGTGCTTGCTCTTCTACATAGCAATGCAACAGGCTTCAACTTGACTGCCGCAGCGGATGCTGGGAGGTATGTTGCGAATCCTAGTATCGCCGAAAATGACTAACATCGTTCACAGCCGGGATAATAAGATGTAAGTCTTGCAGGCCATAACTGACATCACGAACTAACCACGGTTGCAGCATGTCTGTTGAGCTCATGATGCCCAACAAGACCGATGTCCTCCCACTCCTCTCGGACAGCACCGGCACCCCAGAGCGTTATGCCCTGGCTTCTCTCATGTTTGGGGCAGCTGAAAGTGCCTACGTTCAAGAGTTCAAGGTTGGCCCCCTGCCTATCACCAACGCCTCGTATGTTATGCCATACACCTTTACAAACACACGAGGTGATGGCAAGATCCCAGTTGTCAACCCCGACGCTGAGGACTATGCCAACTTCAATCTTGAGATCATGAAGGGCGCAGAGGACGTCACAAAACGACTCTGGAATTTGGTAAGTCATGGTCTTGAATGCCCTGTGTGCAGTCAGCTGACAGAGCAAAGACCGTGGAGGATGGACTCCAGATGCCGCTGGCTTTCGCAGCTCCCCTCACAGTGACAGAAGACAAGGTCATCATGTGGCAGGGCTTCAACGCACCCGTAACCAGCATCTACGACACAATCTCGCTGCTTCCTCTGGGTTTGTACATGAGGTCAGATATCACAGGCCGTGATCCCAGCAAGTGGAAGGTGACAGGCTGGGTGTACAACAACACGTTCTACAAAGACCTCGATGCTTTCCGCAAGGTCATTGCCGAGCCTGACTTCAAGCCCCTGGGAGCCAACCTGGACCAGCCTTGGGCGCATACTAACAAGCATGGTGATGCTCTCCCTCTGGACGACAGCCCTCCACCTGCGTCTGTTCAGTCTGGCAAGGAGAGATTTTCTGTTGATGCTGAGGAGAGCTATGTTACTTGGAGTGAGCCTGATACTGGACTCTACCATGATACCTTGCTGACAGACTGTGTTAGTGGACTTCGCTTTCTATGTTAGTATTACGCGTGATAACGGACTACGACTTTACGACATTCGATACAAGGGCAAGAGGATCATGTATGAGGTATGTGTTCTCATCTCGAGCCTTTCGCGGCTTTGACTAATTCTGTTTAGCTTGGACTTGATGAGGCTATCGCCCACTATGCGTGAGTGGTGCTATGCGATCTCGCGTCACTTTGTTACTAACAACACTATAGCGGCATTGATCCCGTGCAGTCTGGAACTTGGTGAGTGATATCCGATCTTCTACGACTCTTGCTGTACTAACGCGCACCTCTTAGCTACTTCGACAGCATGAATGGCTTTGGTCCCACCATGATCTCTCTCGTCAAGGGTAAGACCCAGCCTGACCCTGGAACCGCTCATGACTGACATAGCCAGGCTACGACTGCCCCGCATACTCTCACTATGTCAACGTCACCCAGACCACAGGCGAGACAACATATACCCAGAAAGACGGCCTCTGTAAGTTACCACCTCCCATCATCCGCACAATCTAACAGACAAAGGCATGTTTGAGATCGACAAGGGCTTCCCCATCCAACGCCACTCCTGGGCCGGCCACACAACCGTGACAAAGAACATCGCCTTCAACATCCGCGCCATCTACACCATCGGAAACTACGACTACATGACCACCTACCAATTCCATCTCGACGGCTCCATCGAGATCGACGTCAGAGCATCGGGCTACATCTCATCTGCATTCTACGCCGAGAACGAAGACTACGGCTTCAAGATCCATGATAGTCTTTCTGGGTCTCTGCATGATCATGTTATTACCTTCAAGGCTGATTTCGATATCTTGGGTGAGAAGAATTCGCTGCAGAAGGTTGCTATTGAGCCTACAGTTGAGAAGTAAGTTTAGATATGCTTGAGTGGAGTAGGGTTACTGATTGTTGGGTTAGGTATAAGTGGTCGGAGGGCGAGACGCGTAGCACCATGAAGGCGGTTAAGAGCTTCATCAAGACTGAGGATGACGGCAAGATTAACTGGTCGCCTAATGGTGGAGCGATGTATGCTGTTGTCAACAAGGATGAGAAGAATCCTTACGGTGAAAACCCAGGATACAGAATCGTACCAGGTAAGCTCCTCTGATTGCCTCTGCAACTTGATTCGGCCACTGACATGAATAGCATCTGGCGTGGCATACCTCACCGTCCAAAACTCCAGCATCACCGGGAACGCAGCCCATCACACAACACACCATCTCTACGTCACCCGCCAAAAAGACAACGAGACATACGCCGCTGGCGCCTACAACTCTCTCACACCCGAAGACCCCCAGGTTGATTTTGACAAGTACTTCAACGGCGAGTCCCTCGACCAAGAAGACATGTAAGTTACCCTCATCCCTTACACCTTGGATCGAAGCTGATGAGACCAGTGTCGTTTGGTTCAACCTAGGAATGCATCATATGCCTCACACAGGCGATCTCCCCAACACAGTCTTCTCAACCGCTCACTCCTCTATGTTGATTGAGCCTATGAACTATCTCCTAGGTGACCCATCGCAGGCTAGTTCGCAGCAGGTTCTCATCAAGACTACGGACGGCAAGCCTGAGATTACGAGATATGGAGCTAAAGAAGCAACGTGCCCTGTTGACCTGGTATGTCCTTTACCTTCTTTCTTCTGTACAGCGCTAATTTGTCTTCTGCAGGCTCAGCTCAACCCCGATCTGTCAAACTACTCCAACAGTGTTAGCGTCCTGAAGTATCCTTTCGATAGCTCGAAGCCGGATCGTTGGTAGGGAGCGTTGAGCGTGGAGGGGTCGGCTTCTTGAACAGGAACTGGGCTGCAGTCATCCCATAGATATTCTAGCGATAAGCCTCTTATCTCTACTTACTCGCTCAATTGAAGCTAGTTCATCGCCAAGATGCAACCTTATCAAAAGTATACTCAATAAGGACAAGATCTACCATGTCAATGTTATATCGCTCCAATTTATGTAATAGAAATAAACGGTAGTATTGATCCGACATACCCGGGCAAAGTAAATACCTATCAGCATCCTAGTATAATCGGCATTTATTTGACCGACTCTCTCTTGTCCTATAAGAATTAGGCTTCCATTTCGCAACTTCACGTATTCCCTTTCACCGCATTGCGGACTTTTATACATATTTATTGCCCATTATGAAGTTGATCGCGTTACTGAGCCTGTCCGTCTCAGCAGTGGCAGGGCTACTCCGTCCCAATGGCATATCCTTGAGCCTGAACGGGACGAACTATTTCTTATCGCCATCTGTTCAAGCGACTTTACCAAAAAGCCTCATTCCAGCAAGCATCACTACAGATTCTTTGGCATTTATGCCCATTACCATCGTTGGCAACAACACCGCTCAAAAGGACTTCACCAAGGTGTTCAAAGGCTGGGCCCAAAAGGACGACGTTTGGCAACCTGCATTCTGTGAATTGGTGGTGCTTTTGAAGTCGCCTGGTTGTAAATCAACAACGACTACCTTCAGTGGTATCAAATCAGCTATTTCTTGCTGGCACAAAGCCCCCGAAGTCCCATCAGGGCCCTACTTCCTAGATCCATACAGAGGGAGCCTGCATCAAGTGTACCGGCTCTACGATGACTTCTCCGGTAGCTTTCTTGAGTCGATTCTCCAATCCCCAGACGGGACCTTTCAGACTCTGTCGGCGCACGCTCCGGGTAGCAGTTCTCTCACCATAGGAGTTCCGTCGCGCTTATATTTTACTCGCACCAAAGAAAGGCCTCTAGCTGGTGTTAGAGTTGGAGTCAAGGACCTTTATGACCTCAAAGGTGTGAAAAGCTCGCGCGGCAACCGAGCTTGGTACAACCTTTACCCCGCGGCGAATAAAACAGCACCGGCCATCCAAAACCTGATCAACGCAGGAGCCGTTATTGTCGGTACGCAGAAGCTCTCACAGTTCGCAAATGGGGAGAATCCAACTGCAGATTGGGTCTCGTACGTTGCGCCGTTCAACCCCCGCGGAGATGGTTACCAAGGTCCATCATCATCCTCATCGGGTGCGGGAGCGTCTGTAGCATCTTATCCGTGGCTTGACCTTGCTGTTGGAAGTGACACAGGAGGTTCTATCCGCGGACCTGCCGGAGTCTCAGGCATTTTCGGCAATAGACCTACTCACGGCCTTGTCAGTCTGGATAACGTGATGCCGCTTTCACCCAAGATGGACACAGCGGGTTTCCTGACTCGGGATCCCGAGATCTGGAGTGCAGCACAAGCCGCTATGTACAAGAAGAACTACACGGCATTTTCAAAGGAGAAAGTCAAGTACCCGCGGACGATTTACACGGCAGGGTTTCCGGCCAACGATACACCTGAGGGCGTAATACTGCACCAATTTGCCAACGATCTCGCTGACTTTCTCGCCACCAATGTAACTGAGTATAACATTAGCGGGCAGTGGGATTCAACAGGGCCGGAGTCTGTGCGAAATACTCCATTGGCAGACTTACTGAACGTAACCTATGCTGCTCTCATCACCAAGCAACAGATTGCTTTAGTCAAAGAGCCGTTCTTTAAAGATTACGCTGGTATGTGCAGATATATACAAGACAACTAGATTTCATGGCTAACTCGAGAATTTTGTAGCCGCTCATGATGGCCGCACGCCTTACGTAGATCCAGCACCCAGCGCGCGATGGGCATGGGGAGAAAGCCAACCAGACTCCATTCTTGATGACGCCATTCATAACAAAACCATCTTCATGGATTGGTTCAACCAAAACGTTCTTCCGAAAGACAAAGACTCACAAAGATGCTCTTCTAGTATCTTGCTGTATACCCAGGGCCCAGGGATCTTCAGCCGCCGCGATGTCTACTTAGATCCCCCGAGCGTTCCATTCGGATGGTCATTAAGTAGGATTTCCATCTTCAGCGAAGCACCTGACAGCGTGTATCCAATTGGGGAAGTATCGCAATTCAGCGATATCACCGGTAGAAATGAGAGCTTGCCCGTTAGTGTTAATATCATGGTAGCCAGAGGGTGCGATGGGCTTGTGCCCAGGCTGGCTCAGGATCTTGTTGGGCTTGGCTTATTGAAGATTCCAAAGACTGGCGGGAGCATGTCAGGTGGATCAATTCTGTTTTAGATCTCAGCCTCTTCAAGGGAAACGGATAAATGATGATGGCATTTCGTTTCATGCCAATCTTAGGCAGGTCTTCTTCATAAGCTTAAATTATGCTAATTTTGGTATGCGGCTCCACCTCCACAGTCAACATGCGTAATGGCGTCTGGTAGCATTCCATCTCAGAAACAAATACAGGGAGGCTACTCGCAACTCATCCCATTTCCGCTTCGCCTAGAATACGGAGGCCCAGTGATCACCACAAACGTCGCTCTGCAATAATGCAATGTCAGGAACCTCCCAGCACTCGATTGTCTTGGGGGTCAACTTACTCCTACTCTGTCGGGGCATATATGTGATCTCCATGTGTCATAGACGCCGTCGCTCTCAATACATCCCCAATCACAATTGCACCCAGACGGATTGCATAATGTCCCACTGATATCGTAATTACTGACGTGCATGCACCCTGCAGCGCGTGCGTCTCTTCGCGCATCGGTTCGATTGTGACAGCGGCCAATTTCTTCTTGGATGTGTAAGTATCGAGCAGAGACCGAGGCTGCAGAGCAAGCCACTGCGATAACTGTGAACTTCATCGCGATGCGAACAACGTGAAGGGAATGGAAAAAAGCTTGTATGTTGAAGGTGAGAAATGGCGTTCTTGGCGAGACGGCCATCTTTTCGAATAAGCTGGGCATGGACAGAACTTAAGGTGAGGGACTCCAAGACATGTCTAACGCCTGATGCAGCTTTTACTGACAATATGTCGCGTCATGATTGATGCCGCATTCCAAGCAAAAAGGTGGAGATTTCTCAAGGGAGGATAGGCATTCTTTAAGATGGATATGTTTAAATTCTGCATCTTGACACAAGTTACATATATCAAGTGTTGCTAATGGGATCGAAGGATATAAAAAAAGTAAATTTCCAACTGGGTAATTAAAAAATCAAGACAGTTGCAAAAACAATTCATCAGCTTTGTCAATCGACCACGCCAGGAGTCGAACCTGGAATCTCTAGAGGGATCAGTTGCTGAGGACCGAAATCTAGCGCCTTAGCCATTAGGCCACGCGGCCTGATCTTATTGGATGACATTCTGGCTTCAGACGTGAGCTTATGGATGAATTGCTTGGTAATTCACAGGCATGAGATTGACTAGCAGGTCGTTTGTTCCCACTGACTTGGAGCTATGCTCCTCATAAACTCATGGGTATACAAGCCGTACTGCACCCTTTGAGTAAGTGAAGACAACAGACTTGCGTGTCCCTGTTCCAGATTGAGTATAACCTCCCAGGATCTATAAAGTTTAAGAGTCACAACGCCTCGCTCCCTTCCTTGAATCATAGCATTTAAACTTTTGCCAAGGCTTTTACTATATACACCTGACAGTCTACAATGGGGCCGTGGAGTATTTTATAATCCTCTTCTCCGCTCAGGGTATGAGAACTGCTTATCATAACTATCTCAAGAAGTGCAAGCGAGATGCCTATATCCACCACTGCCCCGTCGAAAGACATCGGCAAAATGTAAAAGGAACAGCTGTGCCCCATACAAGAAACATATATAAGCCTGGAATGAGCGCATGTCTTTCAACCTACCGACTTCAGCCTACAGAACATCTTACTTGGCCTGTGGTTTCTTTACCAGACACTATCCTATTGCTCAGCATAGACCGACAATGCAGATCAAGTTAGCCACTATCTTCCTCTTCCTGGCTGCTGGGCTCCATGCAGTAGAAGCCAATAAATGCCTTTACTCACCTCCACGCAAGTGTTCAGAGGGTTGTGACAATGGAGGTTGTACTGGGAAAGGTTTGGACGACGACGTATGCTACTACGACTGTTAAAAGACCATTGTGAGTACATTAGTCACCTGTCGTTGACGCGTACTAAGTTTCATCTTCAACGATAGTTGTCAGGATTCGACTCGTTACGTTCGCGATTACCAGCCAATCATATGAGGTCCGACAGGGACGACTTCGTTCTAGGAAGAGAAGACAGCAAGGGTATACGCTAAGACGATGGCTTAAACCGGTGGCTCTTTATTGTATTTTAGTGCCATCACATGGGGAAATTCAGCTACAGTTCCTGCTCCATATACGCTTCACTTCATGTACAAGACGAGGTTCAAGCAATAGTGGTAATTTCATCCACAATTCAGATTTTCAATTTGTATCTAACACATCTATCTTACATCCGACCACCAGAAAGGGAGTTTATTCCAATTGAGACGCATGTCTCCAGCTTGCCCAGAATCAGAGGACCTCGGGGGTCTCCTGCTCACTCTTCTTATCATCAAGAGGCTTGTCAAGACCAAGGCGCTGACGAGTGCTGTAGGTAGCGATAGATCCATTGGCATCAGCCTCAGTGATGAGCTCCTTGCGACGAGTATCAACCAGAAGGCGGATGAGGTCAGGGCGCATGTAGTGACCGGCAAAGTCAGCGAGAACCTTGGTGAGGTGAGTCTCGTTGAGATCAATGTCAACAAAGAGAAGACCATCAAAGTCCTTCTCAGGCTTGACGACCAAGCTACCATCAGGGCGGTAGATACGAGCATGGCCGTTGTAAACAGAGGGATCGGTCTCTGGCTCAACACCCTCGGGAGTGTTGATCTTGAGACCCTCAACAGACAAGCGCTGGAAAGGAGCAAGGGTCCAGGTACCTGTCTCAATAGCGTACTCGGGAGTGACCAGGTCAGAAGCAGGATCGGCGTAGTTGGTAGCAGGATCAGGAGCGACCTGACGCTCCTTTCCAGGGTAGACAGGCCAAGCGGCGACGTGAACCTGCTCACCAGCAGAGACGTTGAGAGACTTGAGGAAGGGGTTCATGTTCTCCCAGCAGTTGAGCTGTCCAACACGTCCAATGTCAGTCTCGCTAACGGACATGAAGGTATCACCAGAGCCATCGCCGTAGACAAGCTTCTCAACGTGAGTGGGCTTGATCTTGCGACGGAGGTTGATGACGGCACCATCGGGGCCGATGAGGGCTTGAGTAAGGTACAGAGTTGCGTGGTCGATCTCAGAGAAGCCAAGGGAGACGTAGATCTGGTTATCCCGAGCTGCGCGACGGATGCGGCGAAATTCCTCAGAGTCAACGGCCATGGAGTTCTCGCGGTAGCGCTTCAGCATGGGGAGGGATTGGAGGTAGGTGACCTTCCACATCCAGTAGGGATATCCAGGGATCCCTGGTGGTTGTTAGTAGTGAGGTTGAAGTGAGGGGATGAGATGAGACTTACAAACTTCGGGGAAGGCGACGAGCTTGCAGCCAGCTTGACCGGCCTCGTTGATGAAGTCAATGGTCTTGCGAACACCGCCCTCAAGATCGAACCACTAGATGTTGTCAGTTGTGTTTGAGTATTTGGTATATTGAAACTCACTCCAGGCTCGGAGGTGACAGCAGCGGCCTTGTACTTGGTGATAGCCATGTTGAAGGTTGTCAAGATGGTTGTTGATGAGATTGGTGTTTGCGATGAAGTTCTGTGAGATGATGAGTGAGACCAAACTCGAGCGATGCACCATCATATTTATACAACAATGAGCATCAGTACATGTATACAAAGCACTGACTGTTATCTCATGAACGTTGCAGTCCGAACCACCGAGCTCTCCCGTATCTGCACGACCTTCATGATATCTGCACCATGATGTATACCGTCACATACAGCATCCATGCATACCAGACCTTTCAGCCAATAGAATCAGTACACCAAGATCTACCGCACATGGAGAATTGCCGGAGAGGCCTTACCGAAAATGTCCGTGGCGGCGTAATCGTCTGATAGTCCACTCTTTCGCCGCTGCGGCGTGGTGCGGCCCGCAGATTGATAAGTCGTGCGGCGACGCGGCGGTCGCCGTGTAATGAATCCTGGGGGAAGGCGGCGAAGAATGGATATCTTGAAAGCTCGTGAGGTCTTGTGGTTTCATGGGTGCATTGATTTACACAATGTAAATGCTGTTCCGCTGATCCCGAGCAGATTACTGCTCCGATAATGCCCGTGTTATTATTGGGGCGGATGATTGTTGGGATTGGGAATGCGTAGGAGGAAATGAATTGCATGTGTTTCATTGAACTGCAGAGGAACTTGTTGGGATACATTGGTCTGACCATAGTGTCGCATTGCTTTGGAGGTTGCTTGATAGAGACGCTGATGCTGACCATAGTGGAACTTGCCACTTCCGATTTCTGAGTAATCATGCACGGCGATCCTATGATAGCATTTAGAAAATACAGCAATCGATGTTAAAATCAATCATAGCTTTAGTATAGGTATGTCACATTCTGCCAATCCTGCTCTTCCATGCCGACTCATATTGAAGAATTGCTCATGTTTGCATGATAATCGTACTGAGCAAGATAGCAAAGACAACTGCCTGACTTGACCGTCAGCTCACCCTGTACCATGCAGCATCCAGCATCCAGCATCCAGAATGCGGAGAACGTGGTATTTCTTACTGAGCATTGCAGATATGGGTGACATGTATGCACCAAGATGCAGTTGATGAGTGACAAATGACCTCCCGAATTGTACATGATCTGTCTCTCCATCTTTCTTTGTACAAATGCATGCTGATCCGCGGCCAGTGTAGTTACGTTCGCGAGACATGGAAGTCGAATTTGGTTGTCACACTGCTCCACGATAATGAACAGTCTATGGGAGTAGAAGGTTATGGTAGTAAGAGATACATACCTCAGGCTTCCAGGCTATCAGAATAACTTTTTGAAGGAACTTTTTGAGCCGGTCTATGCCGAAGGCATGGGAGATTGGGCGAACGTCGTGGACCACCCAAGACGATGAGATACTGGAGATGGAGGAGTGGTAGGTCCCGTTTCTTCTTAAGCTGGCTCCCTACTCGTCCTTATACATCCGGTCTTTCATACTGCCATATAGCGAGTACTGGGTCAATTCAATCATTACGACTAGAAGGGTTACCGTATCGGGGGTTTGGGCGGAACTTTTGCAATTGACGAAGATGGGGATTTCCGACCAAATGGATCTTGCCTTGAGCGAACACGGGTATCTTTCAAACGAAATGATGGGAAGTGCTGATGTGAGAATATACGCGGAGGTCAACATCATGGACACCATACAAGTCCCAAGAGGAAGAGTCGGATTTGGAGTAGTTATAGAAGACCCCTGAAGGGGAAGGTTCCGGCAAACAGATCAACCCCTTATTATATCTTGAGCTTCACAATTTAAAGAGCTTATAAAGACAGCATAGTAGCTTACTTATAAGAGTTATGTTTACTGTCTGACTTCTGAGATATACCCTTAAACTAGTTGTTTAGCTCTTTCATAAGAGACGATTAAGTAATCTCTTTTAAAATGAAAGGATACTCATGCCACCGTAAAGGTATTAATATCTTCTGACTATACCTTGAAATGACAGCCATAGTGCATTAGAGACGCAAAGAGGAGTTTCAAGTATTCATTTCATGTCTATATGCAAAGCAAAAAATCCTCCCCGTCTATCAAACTCCGAGCCAAACACCACCAGAGGATCCAACTGCTGCAACTACTCCGTCAAGTCACCGGGAGTAGGCTCAGTGCTAATCCCCTGCAAAACACTTTTATCAGCACTCTTCCCCTCCGCCGTCTTAACAACCTCTAACAATTCAATAATCCTCGGTGACCAACCCCCATTGGCCTTTCCCTCCAGAATCTGCGCCGACGAAACCTGCGCTCCATAAAACTCAGCATTAACATCTCTCTTCTCCTTAATAACTGTCCCATCAACAGTCAAACCACCATAAATACCACGAGACTTGGTATACGTCCAAACAGGCTTCACCTCTCCCACGTTGACGTTTCCACCGAGCGGTCCAGCTGCAAGAGCAACGGCGCCTCCAAGGTTGACTTCTGAATTTTTATAAGCGTCGACTGCGTCTTGGGTGTTGAGGACACAGATACAGTCGTACACGTCTATGCCGTAGACGAGACCGACACTACCGCTGCGGACGGAAAAGGCAGAGGGTGAAGACCATGATCCGTCGGGGAGACGGGCGATTACAATGCCTGAGCCGCCTGCGCCGGCGAAATACATTCCTGCTCGGAAGCCGGTGAAGATGGCGAGGCCTTTGGCGTTGCTGATGACGTTGGAGGGGATTTTGTTCTTGTCTGTTGTTTGTTAGATGAGAAGCCGTTGATGGGTCGAGGTAAGCATACCGACGAAGCTCTTGAGGATACGAGCGCTCTTTTCGCACTCCTCACGAAGATCGGCAGTCTTGAAAAGGCCCATTTTGATGATCTGCGATTGTATTGTATTATTTGGTAAAGGTATTTGGTTGTTGTTACTTAGGTATTATGTAGTAGTCAAAGATGAAGTGATTGAAGTCGCGATGTCTTGAGAACTAATGGTGAGTATAGAGATTGTCTATTGAAGACGATGCTATCCGAGCCTTTATAGAAAACATCTTGATTTCTACATCGCGTCTACAAGTACGATAATTTGCGATCTTGCGCAAATCTGCGTATGCGACAATGCCCTCAGCATAGCCTCAGTTGGCGATACCTTCTTTACGGCCTCAAACTCACCTCAATTGACAAATAATCAAAATGGACCAATCACACCCTCCAGCGTATGTAAGCAGCGTATCGCAGCGTATTCCGCGTACATCGTAAACCTGACCAATAAGCACTAGAGCTCAATGAGGCTTTGCACCACTTCAACGATTGGACCGGGGAGAAAATAGCTTAGATCTCTTAGTTCAGTGCTAAAATCACGGGACGCGCGGCGAGAGTCATGATGGAGGGTAGACCCTGTTTTACTTAGAGAGTTTTGAGTCTGGTTGCCTAGAATTCTGCAACGTCCTGACTAGTTTAGCTGATTTATTGATTGTTGTGATGATTGTGGCTTGAAGCGTTCGGCGAAGGCCTCGGATGCTACGATTACTTCGGCGGGGTCGGAATGTTCCGTGAGGTCACCTCCATCGAGACCCAATTCCGTTATCTTCATCAAGAGTCATAGCTCAAGGGGTTTCAACATGACAATTGCTCCTCGACTGCATCGCCTCGAGGCGTCCCGAGACATCAATAGTGAACAGATTTGAAGATCAATAAGCCTTTGGCTAATCATTAACATTAAAAAAAATCTATATAAATATTCTATTGGGTATATCCCTCGTGTGTATCAATCCTCTACCATATATGTCTTGTCTAAACACCGCTATAATTCCGCTGATGCAAATGCTTAGTCGAGCTCGCCTCGCTAACTGCACGGTCATTATGCTCCTCGGCAGTAGATTCACCATCATCATCCTGCTGTTGTCCCTGATGCACAATCTGCGTGACGACAGTCTTCTTGATACCCTCAATCTTCTCACGCTCCTTGAGCTCATACTCATCCTCCTCGCCGAGTTCAATATGTGTTCGGTGATGGGCGCTGGCAAGGGTCTGACCGAATCGTGTGCCGTGAGGTCTCGATGTTCCGGTCGTTCGTGATCGTGAGGAGTAGTCGTGACCGTTGCGTTGGTCGTTGTTACCGGCGCGAACGACCTTGCCAATGAGATCGGCCATGTTCATCTCGATGTGAAGCTTGAGAAGGTAGACGAGGGGATGGAATTGAATGTAACTAAGAGAGTCAGTATAGAGAAACAGTCGGGCTGGTGATGGACTCACACAAAGCCGTTGGGCAAAGACATCATGCAGATAAGGAGTACATCCAGAGCAATGGAAATAGCGCACAAAAACATGTTCATCTGATACAGACGAGTATACTTCTGCAGACCATTGGCGACAAGACGCTGCTTGACAACATAGATGAAGTAGAAGTTGAGAATAGCATCCATGATAGCGAAAATGACCTTCTCGCATCGATCCCAGATGTTGTTCAAGTGGATATAGGTCTCGCTAATCTGTAGTCGAGCGGGGACCCAGATGCAGAACACACTGATGTTGACAGCGAACAGGATAAGGAAGCAGAGCCATTTGAGCTTTGTACCGTTGGATCGAACAACCATCAATAGCGAAACTCGGTTGATGATGATTTGGATAAGACATTGGACCTGCGTAGACCACCAGACAACTACGCCCGTTAGCACACACTCCATACCCTTCAGTGTAATGAGGTCTTACTGATGAAGAAGAAAAACTGCATGCTCGGCTCAATGTCACCCCGAAGATAAAACCAACACATAACACCCAAGATAAAACTCGAGATGATCTCCGCCCAAATCAGCGCAATGTAACTGGTGACCCTCTTCCTTCGATTCCACGCAGATCTCGTCTGTCGAATCGCCTTTGCGATGTTAAAGAGCGTGATGCCGAGCGACAAGCCCCAGGCGATGGAGGCGATGTTCATGTCGGTCTCATTGGGAAGATCGTCGACATAGTTGTCTGGGACGAGGAAGCCTCTTCCTGTCATCTTGACGTCAGGCCTGCAAAAGAATAAGAAAAAAGAAAGGTTATAATGCAAACAGCTGAAAAAGGAATGTGGAAAGAGGAAACAAACATGAACGGGCTCCTTGCTTGGATTTAAGAAACAGGCTTGCAGAATCTGCAGTAGTCTCGGTACTAGCTAACGAAAGAGCCCCTGTTTTTGAGGTACTGCCGATCACCATTGGAGGCTGAAGTGGCTTTCGTTGGGACCTAACGGCGTGAGGAGCTAGTTACGTGCCGAACACGGCGGGGGACAGAATAATCGATGAGAAAAGTCTGGTTTCATCGTAGTGTGTTATGAGTGGTTAGAAAGGTGTCTCGTATTTCTGTCGCCCCGAGACTAGGTTGGGGAGCTAGACTGGGAGACCAGATGAGATGGACGAACAGCTAAGAAAGTATGTTCATGGATGGCCCCTGAATCATGGGAATAGACCACAAACACTTAATAGCTTCGTTGGACAAATCGCGTGCCAAGAGTGTTTGCATAAGCAATAAGTCGTAGTGTATTTGCATCACGAGTGTCAGTGAGACATTGCTGTACCCCAGATGATGAGAGACTCTCGGTTCTCTGCAGTCTAAGCGTCAAAAAGTATATGACCACAGTTTCAGGCTCTATCCTTGCTCCTAAACTCAGATATTCGCAAATCGGCCGCCTTGTTTATCGCATTGGGCTCCAATCCCCTGAACCTCGTCGGTGTAAAATTGACCGAGTCATTGTGGTTCCCCGCTAAGCTTACTCCAACTCACAGCTGCTGCAGATCGCGGGAAATCGTGGATCCTTTGCCCCCTTTACTTGAGATTGGGCTTTTTTCTAGTGTCTCGGTATCACTTTTTCAGTCATTTGTGATCAAGATGCTCGCGATGGCCCGTCGTAGATCTCCCACCGTCTGTTCGCCCAACGGTTGATTCAGCCAAGCACCAAAGAACCCAAATTAAATTCTCAGAATAGAACATACACTTTTTTACTCACGGGCATTTTGTATATGAACGCTATAATTTTATGAGACGACGCTAACACGCTGGCGCCTTGATACCCAGCATTTGTTTAGTAATTGAATATGTTTGCCTTGTTTTTCCTAGCGCGAGTCAACGGCCCCCTGTGATTTTGTGAGATTGGTGTTCTAACTGCAACGAGTATTGTTAGGCATAGTATCGTTTTGGATCTCGGCGGAGGAAATGCCGAGGATGCTGGGTAGTGAGAACGGTGAACTTGGCACGATCCGAAGAATTGCGGCGTCTGGAGATTATCGCGAGTCAAAAGCTGTGAGGTTGATCAACAGTATGGCTTGAAGTGATTGATGCTGTTAATGGTATGAAGAAATTACGTGCTTCAGTGCGATTACATATGCCGCGCTGAGTATCTTTCTTTATGGGTGATCTTCACAGCCTTCTACCACGTCCGCAATCTAGTTCAACTTGGTATTTTGGAGCTGAAGACAGGCAGCGCAGACGTGATGCGCACGTGTATTGAGCACCGTCGAGTCAGATACTGTCGACACCAGAATTGATGCCGAGAAAACGACATTGTTCATCGTACACAGTGGCGCTCTTGGTGTTGAGTCGCCCTCAATCTAATCTTGCGGCGCGATGAGAATGGATCCCTCATGACTCGTCGATGCCGATATACTCTAACCCCGGTAGTCTAGTGCAGTGGCTGATAAAATTCCCTCCTCTCAGCCTCCAAAACATACCAGACCTCACCTGAAAACTGTCACAAAAACGTGGCACAAACAATTAAAACCGTCATTCTACTCTCCTTCCATAGGGCTGGTTTCATGACCTTCTCCCTTGAGACAAAAACGTGGCAGACATTCCCATCTCGTGGCGTTTCTCATCAACAGAGTTCACACTAAGCTTTAGATACATTAGTTTCCACCGGGGAGATGCAAAACTCCGCTTGCTCCGCTAGCCTCTTACTTTTTTTTTTTCGCCTCCCGAGGAAGTAAATCTCGCAGAAGACCCTTGTTTGCGCTTTGACTTCCGTGCTGCCCCGGACTTTTAACTTTTGTAGCATCTTGGGACATGATGCTCGGGGACGTGTGTTACCGGAGGGTGATCAGCGATATAGGAGGGCCTGGTTGTGTTACATCGCGAATCGTCGGGAGATGGGCATTTGATCGGCATGTGGCTTTGCACGCTTGCATTGGGCATCTTTGTAGTCTGGAATGGCTGTTTGCAGATATCTAGCACGCTCTTACGTAGTCGCGGAACTAATGCCCCGGTATGACTAGAACTGTGTACCTCCGAGGACCAGTGACATACAATCCATAGTCCAGAGATAGGTCTCCCGTCTTTTCATAGTAGATCTTGCGGCCCAGAATCGTCAGCATGGATCCCTCTATCCACTGATCGGCTTCTCAGATACCAAGATTTCGGTACAACTACTGCAACCGTCTACCTGGTCAGAGTAGGGCAGTAGGGTTCTAGCTTCGGCGTATAGCAGACGCTAGCGATTGGATCCGTTGGTAGCAAATCATAGGCCGAAGGATCTAGTCGCTGTGGGTTCTGTGAGATTGTTGCCATGGGTCAGTGATTTCGAATTCCCCATGTGTTTGATTGATGGGAGATTCAGGGTTCGAGATATCGTATTCTCCAGTTATGTAGCGTCGGGAGATGTCGCGCCGAGAAGTATGTACGGAGTATGAATATCTGAGATTATCTAGAGATAGCGCAACATAGATTGGCATGGGCCTGCCTGCTTAGGTGACCCAGTATGCTAATTCGTAATCTCAATTGAAGAATTCCCAATTGCATCTTGACGCTGCTGCAAACAGTTTCAGACTTGGAGCCGAACAGGATTGACGTCTTGCAGTTCTTTTCGTTCTCCGTAGATGCTGGGACATTCCCTCCTACGCAGGATCAGCTCTTGCCTTATCTTATCTTATCGCTTATCAGGAATCTCGACCCAGTCCAACATCTGCTCAGGCTCAATCAGAAATGTATAATAGCGAGTATTATTGTTTCTCCGCGTATGTAAGACGGGATATATGATCGGTCGGATATTCGGACCGCTCAGTTCAGTATGTACTACTTGCTCAGGTAAACATAAGTTTTTTTCGATGCTGGAAGATTGGCCATCCACATCGCCGATCCAAAAAAGCAAAAAATAGAAACAAGGTAAGGATTTAATCTGTGCGACACACATGACAGTCCTATAATGCCAGATAACTCTGCAATAGTCTTGTGTTTATTCTTTTGTACCTGTAGTATTGTGGGCAATTCAAAAATCGCCGTGGCTGGCTTCACTTGTAACACAGAGCATGCTCCTTCTAGGGTAGCCATAAAATCTGAGCGCTGGGTGGCGGGATGCTGAAAGAGGCCACCAAGTTTACTGTTTATAACAATCCATGACGCCTACTCATATACCTAGAGCCTCTGAAAATTGTCTCTCGATACGTATAATGCTCATCTCTCTCTTTACTCAAAAGTACGGCTTTCGGAAGCCCGTTTTGTCTCCCAGGCGTTCTTATAAACCCCATGGGCCGTTGCCCACAAAGCATCCACTCAAGCTTCGGAAAGATGACGGCGTACTTCTTAGCTTGATGAAGCATACGGTTTCGATGCTTCCTCTCCCATATCGTCACGAGTTCCATCTGGTTATCAACTTCTTCCCCTTCCCGATCGAGATCCGGCATAGCGTTTGCTTCCTCCCCAGACTTTGGTCGTAGGTCATAGGGATAGTAGCATGCTGACTGGAGGGTACCATTAACGCAAGGATACACGTCGTGGGAGAATGCCAGCTTGGTAAGTCTTTGGAGCGGGCTGAGGCGGTGACGGATCTTGTTATGATCTATTTCCCAGAAGTATTTCCCGTCGCAGGGTCTTCCAGCACTGAGACTTAGTTGCTCTAGAGAACCAAGTCGCGCGATCATTTGGAGGGACTTGCCGGGGATTCGAGTTTCCCCCCATGTTAGATGCAGCGACGCGAGATTACCAAAGTCGTAGCTGGTGAGTGTAGGGAGAATGATATCATCCAGGTACTTGGTCCCTCCAAAGGTCTCCTGGAGATACAGTTTGCGCAATCCAGTGTGCTTCGAGATGAACCTTGCAATGCCCCTACAAGCTGACCTATTTCTTGGTGGACGAGAAACAGTAAAGTCTTCAAGATCTCGTAGAGGCTCGCAGTTAGAGATCGAGCGGCTAGGTAGTACTATTTCGTCCAACTCAAGAGACTTGAGAGGCGCCCCGAGAAAAGACGAAATAGCGACGCTGTCGAGCTTGATCCATTGTAGCCTCAGGTATTTCAGACGAGGAAATACCATGGCTGTCTCCCCAATCGAGAGGGGGACGTCATCATCCTCGATGCCTTCCGAATCACTCAATATCAGGGGCTCGAGGGTAGATGAGCAGGGACGGAATAAGGTTGAGAAAAACACAGTTATCGCGTGCGTTCGCGCCTCGCCTTCCAGTTTACTCCTCTCATATCCGTACTTTGCCAAACTAACGTCGAGCTTGAGCGACCGGAGCGGCCAAGTCGAGGGCGTCAAAGGTGGCGCCAAAGACCACGCGTCATCAATCACTACCCCGTCCAGCTCGAAGTGTCGCGCCGAGCATCGCACTATTTTTTCGAATAAGTCCTTATGCAGAGAATACTCATCCTTCCAGATGAGGATATCAAGATTGGGCATTGCTGAAAGGGCCTTAGCTGCAGCTTTTTGCACGTCCCTGAGGGTCTGAACAACAATAGCATATGATTGCTCGCAGGAAAGTCCCTCGCGACCTTCACGAACACATGCCTTGGCAAACCTTCGATGATAACGACAGACATCTTTCCGATGCGCAGCAAACGTAACCTTACGAACGCAAGCACTAACACCCGGTCTGAGCCCCCGAGAAGACTTAAGTTTAGAAGCAAACCGCTTTGACCGGGAGTTGTACTTGAAGATGACCGCGGCAAATTGACGGTGGCGCGCAAGTTTCCGACAATCGCTGTTGACCAGCGCAAAAGATGCCAGCGATTGCCTGTCATCGCTTAGAAGTTCGGCGATATCAGTGAGGATCTCGGCGGGTAATTGGAGAAGCCTGCAGGTGGATGCTCTAGGCTGACCTTGCTCTACTGTGTCGAGATGAAGGGATCGACGTTGGGAGCTTTCTCTGCCGAAGTCGTCGACACCAGGCAGGCCGACCTTGCTCATCGTGAGACTGATGACGTTGTAGTCGTATTCTAAGTTTATGGGATTGATGCTGGAGATGAGGTAGTGCAGTGCTGGACAATGTGGAACAATTTTATCTGGGCGAGTCTGCTTTCTATATAGATAACATCTATGGGTACCTTTAGATCGCTCGTTGGGTTGGGTATCTATCAAGGTATATGGCTGGGTTTGTATGATGTGTTGACTCTGTATTAAATTTGTTGTGGTTTTTTTGGCGGAGAGTATGACGCCTTCTCTTGTCGTGTGTTGCGGAGGGGAAAGAAAACTCTATTCGCAACACGCGCGGGATGTCTAGGTATGGCATCACTCGTCTTTTGATGCGTCATCACCCAATGTTTACATCTTTGACACGTTGTAAATCAGCTTGAAATCAGCTCCAGGTCCCGGTATTGCGCCGGAGAGCACCCTTGACAGGTGACAAGCCACCTACCAGCTAAGGTAGGCAACATCATGGTTAGGATAAATCTGAATATACTAAATCTTCCTCGGCAATTATCCCGCACTTAAGGATATTCACAGCATACTTATAACGAAGAATGGAGACATCCTTTAACCTCAATACACAAAGATGAAATCCTCATTCTTGAGGTCCGTCATATCCTCAAAGTCATGGTCATGTGCCACCATTTCTTCATTGCTCTCGAGCTCAGCGGCAGCAGAAGTCTGAAGCATGGATCGATCGACAATAACCTCAGACTTGCCAAGAGCCAAGCGTCTGCGGGCGTGGGATTTGTTGAGGAAAAAAAGATACAAGGTGACAATACTTTTTGCATGTTAGTTAGTTGTTCAAGGTTGGCGTTTTGGAACCACTTACACCGTAAGAATCATGACAAGGATAAACATGCACAAGTTGGAAATGAGACCTTTGCGGTAAAGGGGAGCTTGGTCAGTACTATAGAGGAGAGGTCCAATCACCTGTCGAATCGGTCAACATATGTAGTGAAAAGCGAGGTTATTCTGGGTCACTCACGTTGCCAGTACATAGGCCAACGAACATGACACCTGTAGTGACCTTTCTCTTGGTATCGCCAGCGGTATTTTGGGCCTCCCAAGCAAAGATCAGGGGCGTGATTCCGGGGTAGACAGAGATCTAAAAGCCTTGTTAACAATGCTCTCGGTCATCAGTGGGATCCTGAAGGACTTGCAATGTAGTAGGCGAACAGCAAAATACCCTTCTTGTCGTCAGTGTGCGGGATCTTCAGAAGCAAGACACATCCGACGATGGGAGTAATGCAAAGAAGCATGATGATAGGGCCCTTACGGCCGAGTTTGGTGGCTAGCCAGCCGGACCCGATGATGGCGCACATCTGGACTGCTCCAAAGGGTATGTTGAAGAGAATAGTCTGGAACTTGTTGTAACCAAAGGACTTGACGATGAGTGATCCGAAAGTGCTAATACCGCCACTGGGGATGGAAATGGTGATGACGAGGAAGAACCAGCACCACGTCTTGAGATCAAGAATGGATTCCTTGACATGATCCCACTTCCACTGCCGGGAAACAATACCCATTTGATTTGATCGGAGTCTCTCGATAGTGACGACCTTTTCTCTATCGCTGAGGAACTTGGCTTCCATCGGGGAGTCGGGCATGAGGAAGTAAACGGGGATTGAGTAGGCGACGGTAAGAAGACCGCAGAAGAGGAAGATGATCTAGGACTTGGTGAGTGGGAAGATTTTGTTTCTGTGGAGAATCTTACCTGGTAGGAGAAGAGAGCGCTGCTCTGAATGTGACCAAGTCCGAATGTGAAGAGACTGCCGATTATGAACGTCAATCCGTTCATACCACTCCAGTAAGAGGTTCGAAGAGTCTGTTCATTTCTCTTCCACCACATCTGTGTAACAGCGATAAGAGAAGGAGCTACAACGATGTCAATAAAATTCCCATACTCCTCGTAATGAGAACTTGGTTGGAACAAAGCATACCAATAAGAGACTCAAAAGTCCCCAAAAACAATCGCATAACCAGAAGCGTCTTGAAAGTCGTGCAAGCACTCATGATGCAAAGCGACGAACCCCAGAGGAAGATAGCACCAGCGATGACCTTTCCAGTGGGCAACTTGACAAGAGTCAGGGCAGCAAGAGGCTGGGCGACAAGCTGGGCGAGGTATAGAGACGAACCAAGCCATGAGAACTCCTTGCCATGGAGATTGGCGTCGGTGGTGATGTCAAAGACAGAAGAATACGCAAGAGTGGACTTGTCGAGTTGTTGGAAGAAATATGCTATGAGGATAAGGGGCAGGATCCTCCAGTCGATCTTTCGGAGAACCACTTTTTCTTCCTCGGGTGTGAAGATGATAGGTCCAGTCACGGACATTTGCTTGAGGAACAACGCTGCTTTATCGGTTTCCTTGACGGGAGTGATGGTGTCTATACGGTCAGCGTGCTCAGCTGCAGGAGCAGCGGCAACGTCGCCGTCATTAACATTCTTCGACATGATATCAATAACTCAAACTATAAACAGACACATAAAGACTTGGAGGATGATAGACTTAAGAACTGTTGATCTTCAGTGTTGCAGGTGCGAAGCACCTTTATATCTTAAGAGGGGGAACTGGGGAATGCAGCTTAAACCTGCAAGTAAACCTCAACCCCCACTGATCTGTCCATAAAGTGCGGGGGAATCTGGGGCCCCGGATAGCATGCAACATAATGTGTCAAAGTGGTTGGTTGAAAACATAGTTTGGGGGACCCTGGCAGAAGAGCTTACAAGGGTGAACGCCATCGGGGAGAATCCCGAAGGTGATAGTCTGAGCTTAATCAATAGCCGGCAATATTCTTAAGCGGCCTCCATCAGTTGATCGAGTCATTGAGGGGGAGACCTTGGGGGTAGTTAAGATGTAAATTGGAAGCACATATAGACAACTGACATGTTTGGAATGAGAACAATTCCTGAGATGAAGATGTAACAGAAGGCCAGACTTTATGGATCTAAAGATATACATAGCCCTACTCCGTATTTATCTTATTTATCAGTATATCAGCATAAGACCTTTATCAGTTAGAGTCTCTTGAAACCCCCAAACCAGGTAGGCCATGACGAGCGGATAAAACGGCAACTGGGACGCCTTTTCCTTATAAGTGCGTTTCCGATATCACATGGTCGGCCCAAGCTCCACATTCCCCTCACTTCCCACGCAGATCACAGCAGAGAGTAACAACACCATCAAGGCCTAGAATGCTAAGGGCGTTCAATGGAGCGGGGTGGAAGCTAAGTTGTCTTAAAATGCTTGAAGGTTGTGATATACTGGTTTGATGCTATATACTTATGAATCGAGAGAAGTGAAGACAAATCAGCTGTTTTATTCATTAAGTCAGCATCGAGAGTCTCAGTTCTTCTTGAGGTTAAACAAAGGGCTTTGAGTGAAAAGCACTGTAGTAGTCCATAGCCATCTTGGTGTATTTTCCACTGCCGGCTCTCGGCAATCAAGTGAGCTGTGTGGACCTTGATTAGCTGAACCAAGGTGAAAGAGCCTAGACATGACTGTAGTATGCCTAAAAAGGACAAAAGCCTCAACGCTAACTTTGTCACCCCTTCTGACTCCCCCACTACCGGTGACTGAGCTAAAGCGGCTGTACTGCCGGTAGTGTTGATCGCCAAAGTTCAGTCTTTTTGGAAGTGACGTAGATGTCACGACAGGAAAGGTAGCGGAGGGAAGTGGTTGATCTCGATTAATGGAAGACTGAGAGTCTGATTTTCTAGTTGGCAAATCCTCTGATTTTAAGAGCGTTCAGTTTAGCACGGTCTTGGAGAGCAAGTCGGCAATAACATAAAAGCCGTGCTGAATTGCCGACGAGGGAAAGTCCTGGATCGATTTATGGATTTGGGGTTAATTAACGCAACAGTCCTTTGTCTCTCTACCCACTACAACTGCAGAGAATCGGTATAGGCCTTAATTCCTCTGTTACATTTTAACCGGATGCTTCTGCTATTGAGCCAGTGGTCTAGCAGTCTGACCTGATGAAAATAATCAACTACGCATTCATCACGTACTATAAAATACGTATTGGATATATCACCTATCGCTAAGAAATCAAGGAAATCCTTCGTCTGACAGCCAAGCCGGCTGATTGGCCATTTAGTGGATTGATGCTGGCTTGGCACCAGTGAGATGCACCAGAGTCAGGCTGATTGCCCACAGAACAGGCTAAGCGAGATGAACCGTACCACATTGGAGCATCTGATACTGGACAACTCCTTAATGATGGATAAAACTCGCATTATTCCCGCGTCCATCGTAGGCTGATCGTACACTGTACATATACAATGAGCCACAATGTTGGGCTTTAATCGGGTAGTGCAGCTGCACACACTCCTGTTCTGTCTGCTGACGCTGTGTCTCGCGAAAGATGACGAAAACTATGACAACTCGACTAACTACCGTCCTCGCAATGTCACAGGCCTCGGCAACTTCTACCAATGGGTCGGATCGTGAGTCTCGCTGCGGTGGAATTTCATGATGACTTGACTAAACTATTCTCTCAACAGGTACTATAATGCGACAGCGGAGGTCGAGTTGAAACCCATGTTTGGAGATGTCTGGAACGAGACGCTGTTCGGCCCCAACTACACGGATAATCTATGCCCTGAACTCAAGAACTCGACCCAAACCATCAAATACGACGCCATTCTGAGCATCCTCGAGAAAGGCAAATGGAACGTCGGGGGTAACTCTTTTATCTTCTGGCTGACCCTTATCCCTAAATCCTCAGCGGGGTACAACATCTCCTCTCTCGGTGCCGATTTTACGTACGCATCTCAAAATGGGGAACTTCAATTTCCTCTATATTCCGTTGAGTTAGTCAACTACCCTCTCGATACCCTTCCGTACAAATAAGCTAACCTTGATCCAGCCCAAGCCCAGATGGTTTTTGGCGACCCAAAGAGGGTAAAGGCCCTGATATCTTCAACTTCACCACTACCCAGATCAAATCAGGAGCTTACAACATCGGCGCTCTCCTCCGACGCAACGAGCCGGAATCCTACTCGGGATGTCTGAACCTCACCATGCCAGTGTGCAACGCCACCGAGCTAAGCGGCGATTACGGAATCGATATAGCAGAGTATCGATCTTGGGAAGAAGAGGGCTGGGATGACTTTCGATGGCCCAACATCAGCATGTTGTTCGACGACAAGACAGCCAACTTGACTATGGACGCTGTATTTTTTGCAAGACCGTATGTTTGGCCTAATGCGACAGATAAGTGGTCGGCCCCTACAACTGGTAGCCCTGGTGCGCATGGCTTCATACAGATTCGTGTCTCTGGGGTTATTGATGCGTATCATTCGGATTCGCTCAGTCTTGAGGACGAGACGCCTAGTTGGCTGCGCACCGTGGGTTTTGGGAATGATTCATCGAACATTGGATATGACAGTGCAGCTAGCAAGTTGTCGGCCGAGTTCACTATCTCTATGATGGCTGTTGCCGTAGGTATTGTGGTACTTTTATAGATGAGCTTCAGCGATATATATATTCAATAAGCACAGAGTAGAGCTCCGTATCTACAGCCTCAAGCTCTGACCTTTTCATTCTAGGTTATGCCACGTCATCTGGTAGCTGTTCACTCGAGTCGACAAAGACTTCATCTGTGTAATTGAAGTTCGTCAATGAATCTCCACCGAAATCTGATCCAACAGGATATGTCAGCTGTGATTCATGCCATGACCAGTAGGGTCTCAGTTCTTACCAATGTCAAACGGCTGAGAGTACCCATCTCCAGACCCGACAGATGAGAACAGAGGAGGCTGAAATATTGCAGTGACTGGTTGGCTCAATCGAGGGTGCCTCAGGTCTGCATTTCCATCTTTGAGAGTTGAGGATGGTGTTGGGGGTGCTTGCGAGTGTTTTGATATTAGCTTAGCAACTGGTTCGCAGAAAACACCGGGACACTCGTCATGTAGTCGTTTTTGGAGTGAGTTTGGAACTTTGACTTTGTTCTCTTCGAGACGCTCAAGCAAGGTCTCGATGATATTCTCCAAGCTGTCAAGCTTCTTCTTTTGTCTCTCTTCCAGTTGGACATTCCTCTCGTGTGCAGCCTCTAACTCGCTTTCTAAACACACACGCCCCTTGTCCCTCTCCTCTATATCTCGCATCAGAGCATCGCATATATCAGCACCTCTCGGCCTGGACTGCTGTTTGCATTCTCGCCGTGTCGTATTATGCTGAAATCCGACACCTATGTAGAAGTCCGGGTCGAGCGGGCTCTCTCCGGGGTTGATGAGAGTCCAGATAAAAGACCACCTCGCTTTCGCTGGGGAGCGATCGCCATGTCGGGCAGTTTTCAGTTCGGCTGTGATACGGCGCCCCATTGCTGGGAGTGCCAGAACAAGTGGTACCGATACATCGGAGTTCGCAAGGTTGTGATTTATGTCGCTTCCGTACAATGTCGGCCTTCCCTCCGTCATCAGGGACGTGAACCTTTGAGCAGCAACCTTGACATATGACGATACGGTGTCTCTCTTCGAGAGATCTTAGAAGCTGCGATATTGTGGCATTCGTTCCCTGGCATTTCTGCGGTTCTTGCACGGGGCAAGGCATCTGGGGGCGACCCTGAAGAGATGCTATTGCCTCTGAACTGGATGGGTTCTTGTCCTGCCGGGACTCCTTCCGCGGAGGCTCATCCCCATCACCTTCTTGAAACGACCCATCTCTTCCTGGGAGAGAGCGCTTGGGGTTTCTCTCGATATTCGAAATACTAGTAGTGGTCCCGCTCTTGGGAGAGGTCCCAGTTCCATCTGTAAGAGGTGTTGAGGAATATCTGCTGTGAACGGGACTTCCCTCGGCTGACGAAAGCTCATCGGAACTTGACTCGCAATCTTGACGAGAAAGAGTTCGGAAGAGCTCCATTACTAGAGCTCTTGATTCTTCTAAGTTCTCTCCTGGGACAAAGTGCCGAGGCATAGTCTCAAGACTGCAGGAACTAGACTCGGGACTATAAGTGGGAAGTGATGGAGATAGAGCGGTAGATGTATCCCTTGTCGATATAATCCATTCTAGCGTGTCTTTTTTCTCCTGTAGGTGCTTCAAGCTATCCTTAGAAAGCTCAGCCGTACGCCTTTCTTGTTTAGCATGAGTACTTGAGACATTTGTGAGGGGTGCAGAAGAGCACATCTCCATCCCGCCTGATTTATCCGCTTTGTTCGGCCTCTTGACTATCTGGCCTTGTAAACTGGCGGCTGGAGATGGGCTGGGTAAATTAAGTACCGACTCACCAACGCAGACCGGGAGACCTTCGATAGTTGGCTCACCTTGTTTCGTTTCTCGAATTGTGAGAAGATTAGATTGCATGGTCGAAGGGGGACCACAGTTGCCAATGGTCCAAGTCCAGTTCGGGGTTGACGTATTGTAGTCCCTTGGCACATACATGGCAGGATACATGTTTGTGCCTTGGCAAAATAGTGATGATTGGTACAATGTGGTAGGTGGTTGTAGTGGTGGTTTGAAAGATGCTTTGGCCATCATTGCACCGTCATTCATATGGGGAAAGCTGGGTGAATTTCCATATCCGCTATCTCGATCTGAAGGCGACCGTGAAATGGTTTCACAACTCTTGGGCGGTTGCAATACTGCTGGGGATGCAGAATAGCAACTGTCGCTGGGAGTATCTCTACGTAAGTCAGCGAGTGGTCACAGTCAACTTCTCAGTCTGATTGGAGAGGAAATGAGACAAAGCGAATGACTCTCGGGCCTGACATACCTGGGAGGTGCAAAAGTCAAGGATCGCCTCACAAGGTCATGAGGGTTACAAATGAGTGGTTCATCTTGTGGAGGATGCCGGATGTCTTCCATATCTCCAGATGTCAAAGTATAATCTTATCTTGTGATGATTTGTGAAGAATGAAATGAGGTTCAGGAGTTGACTCGACTTGAGGAAGGGCTGGTAAGCACTAAGCAACAGGACTGGACTAAGTCCAAGTGCTTTACAGTGCTTACAAGTAGAGAAAGATAAGATAAGCAACTTTATTCGTTATCGAACCAATTAAAGCTACGAAATCGCCAACTAATAGCGGGTGCCACCGTTATCACAGCATTTATGCACAGTGACTCTACCTGGCCTTGCTAGTACGCTTTACATCTCCAGTAGGTTGGTAACAATTTGTGAGAGCAAAACAATTTGTTTGGCCCCCAAATCAAGCGGCCAGAGCATGTGACCAGCATGATTATGCGCCACTAACCAACACACAAGCCATTTGATGGTACCAAATTGCTCACAATTGAATAATTTGGCAGATAGCATCTTTATGTTTTGTGGCTAACCTGTGAATAAACGCTTGTAAGAGATGGCTTTGTTAGTATTAGCGAGTGGGCGACCGCAATATGTTTACAGATTGCAAGCTATATGAGGGAGAATCCTTTGGTGTTATGGTAACAGATCGGGCAGAGATAAAAAGGCCAGGATACATCTGGGATGGCATACCCTAGCAACAGCCTCCCCCTATCGTTCCAGACATGGCTGTCAGTGCAAGCAACGCAAACGAAATAAGGCTCATACATCCACTGAGCAACACTAGAGTAGCAGCTGAGCCTGCCGACCATCGCCATGCAATTCTGAGTCCGAAAATCTGGGTTGGTTTCATCAAACAAGGGCGTAGCTTTCTCGATACCGCATCTCAAAGGCCAAATATCGAGCAACAGATCAAGGGATTGCAAGAGTATCATGAACAGAAGTTTACGGTCTCTGAGCGATTCATCCGGAAGTGGATTTTCTGCCAGGAACCTATTGTGCTAATAGGAGAACTTTATAGGGTGAAGGAATTTCGTCGACCCTTTATCTTCAGGAGCGTGCTGACGGGTATTACCAGGACCAGCCAAACGATCTGGAAGGCCAGCACTTTCCACTGGAAGTGCAGTTTGACAGCCTGCAGAGACCGCAGGCTCTTACCAAGGCTTTCTTGTGTCCCCGGTCTCTTCGTGGGAACACGAGGCTTGGCTTTCGACCCGGCTGCTTTAATGTTGGCTCAATGAACCACTCGAATAAGGGGAAGGTTCTATGTGTCGGTTATAAAGTCAAAAAGGGTAATCTGATTGGTCCCCTGTTGTTATCTTTGTGTCTATCCTTTGTCACGGCGGCTGTTGCGGCCGTGTTGACGCAGAGTGTATCTACTGGAGTGGGAATTGGCGGTATTGTTGAGGCCACGCTTGTTTTGTTATGGTCTTTCATTATGTGGTATCTCAAATAGATAGTAAAGATGTATGTACTCGTCTCTCGCGGCAAAGTATCGTCCCTAACTAAGCTGCAGTCTATCTGTACCTATTACTCACATATTTTTACTCACCAAAGGGGGGCCGGTCAGGCAGCTGATCGCAGCTTGAAGTCAAAAGAGACAGAGCCGATAAAAATACCCATCGTGTTCCTTCTCTTAAAGTGGTGCCACTTTTCCAAAGCTTCCCTTGTGTCTGTTGTCCCAATGTGTAGTTGTTCCAATACTTCAACCACAACAGCGTACAGGATATCAAGGTTTCCATCGTCAACCTTGACAGAGATTCCCAACGGCCCACGTGCCCCTACACTTCGAGTCTGCTCAGATTCACGTATACCAACTCCATAGCACCCATCAGCACCTACTTTACCGATCAGTTGCCCCTTGTACACCTGCATTAGGTCTGTGCAGAAACGCCCTTCTCCTGCCACGTATTCCGGATAGCTAGACATCGCATTGAAAATTCGGGCAAGATTTCTCGTGCGTGCGGAAGAACCCTCTTGCTCGGTAGAATCTGCACCAGCGGCAAAGACAGCGCAGATGAGCGCCAAGTAGAAGAGGGGAAACGCAGGAGAGGGAAGATTACAGCCATCGGTGGCCCATTGAACAAGACTAGGGTCCGGGCAAAGCTCCTTAACGACCCTTTTGACCTGAACTTGCATCGGATGATCTGGACAGTGGTAATTTGCTATACTGGCACCTAGAGCAAGAGCTCCAGCCATCATACCAGCGTGTTTACCAGAGCAGTTATTGTAAACTCCTCCCGTGACGTCCAAGCCCTTCTGCGCCCAGTCTTGATTGACAGCATGGTTTAGTGAAGCATGTCCACCGCATCGGTAATCGCTTTCTTGCGCTTTGGCTTTGATCAACATGCCTCTAGCACGTTCGACATGTCTTGGTTCGGCATTATGCGACGCGCACATGAGGGCAAGATCGATTTCATCAAAGCCTGCTTCGTCGAAACCCCCCGTCTCGATGACGGCGAGAGCTTGTGCAGGCTTGACTGCCGATCGGGCCAGAGTAACCCTTGCGGGGCTACCAACAGAGTAGAGGATGTTGCCGTTAGAGTCTGTGACTGCGACATGGACGCGGTGGATGTTCTCAACGATGCCGTCTCTGTCGGTGATGACGCAGTTGTTCTCAACGTACTTGGTCTGTGTCATTTTGCTTGTAATGCAGTAGATGAATAATTTTATAAGTAAAGAAGTTTAAGAAATCTTGTATCGGAAATGAATAAGAACGAGGCCTGAAAACCATGACAGCAAAGAAGTATTTGACGATTTATATAACTTGTAAGTGATTTTGCAGCCGTTGTTGCGACCCCTGTCTTTTTCCATACCCACTATCTAAATCCAAATAACGACTTGGGTCTTAACTGTTGTGCGTATCTTTTCAAGCTCTCTACGTTAGTCTGCAAGTAGCCATCATTGTGCTGTCGCCATTCTGATTGGTCAGTCTGTCCCCTGATCATTCTCCGTACCCACAACGACGGCTGACTCATCGTTATTACTCTGTCTTCGATATTCCGTACCCACTCAATTCGTCCACTTCCCCAGTGACATGCACCCTTTACCCGCGGCTACACAAAGCAAACATGACATCGACTCATGAACCACTGACGCGACACGCCTGCGAACCTTGCAGACGCAGAAAGATGAAATGCGATGGTGAAAGACCTGCGTGTTCGTATTGCCTACGCCTAACGCTTCCATGTTCTTACTTGCCAAGGGCAAAAACCAAGTTATCGTGAGTTGAACGCATGCAATGTTGATCAGTGTAGGTTGACTTGCAAGCAGTACTAAGTCTAAGAAAGCAAGGGCGCATAAGCGAACAGCAGAAGAGCTTGCTCAAAATATGAGACCCAACGAGCATCCTACTACGCGTGAATACGCCCCCAATCACCGATCTACATCACCTGTTTCCATACCACCACCGCAAGACATACCTCAGAATGAGCTCGAGACCCGAAAGTTCTCACTGGCAAGGTTGGTATTCTTTGCCCTTCTCAACACTAGCCACTTGCCAATTACACCAGTGACATACACATACAAATAGCTAACGCAGAGTACGTCCCTCCAGACCCCAGCCCACCCACGAGGCCCTTAAACACTTCGTCAAAGTCTACGAAACCAAGATTCACCTTCAACCCCTGCCGCTGTTCAGGCTAGAGAAGCTGGAGGAACAACTACTTAACGGTCCTCATTTCCTACTTTGGAGCTTTATGGCTCTCGGTCTCATGTTATCCACCCATCCTTTCTACGATGGCCAAAGAACACTTGCAAGAGACTTCTACGCTCGAAAAGCGGAGGAAGCCGTGAACATCTTGGCTTCTGAGGGGGATGTATCACCAGAAGTCACACAGTCCCTTTGCCTCATCGCTTTGAAACATCTAAATCGTAAGAAAACGTGTCTCCAAGTGAAGTTCAAGAACTCATTGGGATTGTAGATCAACAACTCGCGCGAGCCTGGATGACTACTGGTACCGCTGCGCGACTCCAGGCCTTGCGAGTCTTCTCGTCTGACAACACTCCGGATGACTCGGTATCTCGAGCTCACTGGAGTGTCTTCATGCTAGAACGGCTTTTTGTTCCTACAACGCCAGAAGCTTTGGGGCTCGGAGTTCCCGAATTTCCGATTAGCGCTTCAAAGCCCCTTACACCTCAAGTAACACTCTTAACTGCCATACCAGAATGCGCACAAGCACAACCCAGAACTATACTCAGCAGTGACCCCGGCATCATTGGCGTTCACATGCGTCTTGTGTCGATCTGGGGAAAGCTTCGATTTTACCTCCATGGTCTACAGCGAGGTATCACTGAAAAGCCATGGTCACCAGACTCAACGCATACAAAACTAAATATCGAGATGATAGAGCACGAGGCTCTAATTGATTCGAGCTATTTTCTCTCCAAGGCTTCTTTGCCAAGCCGAACTAGAGCGGAGATATCTTCACATCGCGAGTACTGGGACCCATTCATGGCTAGCCAAATAATCTGGCATGCCATCCACGCCGTATTAAACCACCCGTTCGTCCACTTATTCTTACTCAGATCCTCCAGGGATGTCCCCCCATCGTGTCTGTTCCTTCAGCAGAGGATCGATATGGCGCTATTTCACACGGGATCCTTATTTCGAATTCTTCAGTCGTTTATGGATCTGATGGATATAGTCGATCCGATGGTTGCTGACTTTGTAGCTGCTGCTGCGACAGTGTCGTGGTTCTTTCAGTTCTCGGCGGATCCCAAGATCTCACGACGGGCTCGTGAAGAGCTGGATAAGTGCGATGCGTTTCTAAGCCATGTCGCTGTAACTTGGCCTCATATCAACCAAAAGGTACGCTACCTGTCATTTGGATCTCAGATGTGTGCTCACATATGGTTTTAGCTTGAGACGCTGAGGAAGCTAGAGGCGCTGGCCAACGAAAACCGTCGACAGCACTCAGATGAAGGTACAAACATTAAATTCCAATCAGCATGGCTTTGGGATCTGTTGAATCCCAAGATTCAGTCTACTCAGAGTTGCTTGTCACCCTCAGGGCCAGGGAATGGTTGTGCCTCTGAGAGAAACCCGGATTCTGAGATGTATCTCAAGAACCATTTTGTTATGCCTTTGCACGACGACCAGGACTCTACTCAGACAAGAGAGCCAATGGAATGCGGTCAAGATGGCATTGATTCATTGTTTACTATACCCGGAGATCTGGATTTGTTCAATATAGAGTTGCTGTCACACGACTTTTTTGAAAATGGACTATGGGATCAAAGTTGCTGAGAGGAAATAATTCATTTACGATCTGGGCCTACGGCTTGAGCTCACTGACACCGGGTCAATGCAGTCTTGATATCGATATACTTCAGCCGTGTTGGGGCTAGGAACATTCTGTAAATGATAAGTGCAAGCATGCTTTTAATGACGTTTTTGAAGAGGTTCGCTGCTGGTGCATCCTCGGAATCATGGATTCTACAAGACACAATGCTTACCGACCTGACCGACCTTCGCACTTGCCTGATATTGAGAGATTTGCTAAGCTTATTTCTTTTCAACCTGCTCGATGGCTAATGGCTATGGCTATGAACTCCAACCTCATTGGGCGCGAGGATATCAGCAGGTCAGCAAAGGCTAGCCAATTACCAGCGCTTAGCTAACAACTGCTGCCTAATGGACTTATAATGGGCTTACGGCCACTTGCTCCGTCGTCTTTTGTTCATCTTGACTCTTCAGTATGCCTCTCTGGTGATACAAGAGTCTTCCCTTTTATTCTTCGACGTGTCTCAAGTTGCTAAAACGAGCAATCCTTCTCGCCATGAACGCGGATATGGCGACCAACGCGCAGCTTGTGCACGAGGCAAGAACCATGCCGCCGATGCAAAAGCCGAAGACCCTCAATGAGTTGCAGCAAATTGTTTATCAGTACCTGGCGAAGCATACAAAGGGTGGTCACATATTAAGTTGGCGGGCTATGGTTTCTGTCTGCGACCGCATCCCCTTAGTCATGAACCTGTATGTCGACGCTCCTCCTTTTTGTTCTGCCTCACCCAGCAACTATACTGACCACTACAGCATCACGAACCATTTACTTGCTATGGATGAAGGTGACCCTATGAAAGTTGCCGAGTGGAGCTGCAACTTTGAAATCGACACCTTCCATAAATCAGTTTCAAAGGTACAGTTGCTTGTCTTTTACTCTCATGATTCTCCTGCTAATTCGAGACGTAGGAAGTCTGGCGTGAAGAGATGCAACGGAAAATAAGCGAGTTTTGCAGCCAAAGAAAAGGCAACGAGCCGAGAAACGATGTACTCAGGGACAAATACGGCCTACCATTTATATATTCCTCCCCACGGATGAAAACACCAGAGGATGTCAAGTGGCTTTTCAGAGCGCGTCGTAAGCCGGTCTACCGCTGCCAGGAAGTTGAGTGCGCGCTTTCACTCATCACGTACACTGAACAGGCTCTGCAACAACATATGAACAAGGAGCATACAAAGCCGAGACAAGGTCCTCTTGAATCTGCTCAACAGAATCTCGCTTTGACTGTCGGAGCAGAGCTTCATGGCGGGGAACTGACTGCCGGAGCTGCTGCAAATCTCGTGATGCCTTCTTCAGATCGATCGGGCCCCTCGGTTCCATACACTGTCGCACAAGACCGCGCCCAAGGCGGTAAAGTTCACCGCCCTGGTATCACTACAGATCTTGGAAAACGGAGGCAGCCAGAGCAGATAACAACTCGTGGCGTTCTCGACGGGCGAACCAGTCGTCCCTCAACGACAAACAAACGCCCTCTGCGAGAAATACGTGCCAAGTTATCCTCTAAAGAATCCGAAGGATAGATATTTGCTGCAGTGATTTCATGGAACAATTGGTGGTGTCCTTCGGTCTCGATGACAGTATGGAGATTGGAACTTAAGCATTAGACATAGAAGTCTTGATGGAGTAAGTACAGTTTGAATATTAGTCTAGGGATGATATGCTGTATAAACTTGGATCGAAGCAAGAATGCACTGTATCAGCCCAAACACAGCTGTCAGTCCCAACACTTTCTAAACCCAAGTCATTCTTTGGTAAACAGAAAGTCTGGATGGCTCGAGGCGAAGACCTTGCACTTTTCAACACGCATCGGCCCAATATTCAGAATCTTCTTCGACATTCCTGTATCCCCGAGTCTAGCCATAAACTTTGGATCGGTCTTTATCGAGTTGGGGCCACGGAGGAAGAAGCAAAGACATTCGTCGTTGTTTCATGCACCAATCGCAGAATCCGAAAGCTTACTCGTGATATCTTAAGCAGCTGTCCGATCTTCCAGCCAGGTCAAGCACTCGATCGATTCAAAGTCATCAGCAAAGCAACGCTTCCAGAGACGGCTTGCGAGCCTCAGCAGACGATGCAAGATGAACCAGGACTGGAATGTGAACCGGGACTACGAAACCTAGACAAGGGCAAGAACATTGCCAATGACGAATATAAGACTATTCGCATATCTCCATCCATCACAGGCGATAATTATCTATGTCGTCAAGTACAAGCACGCCATGTTTCTGGCAAAGGAGAGGTGCGATTTCAAACAGCCACTGCAGGACCCCTGCTCAACGTTGATGGCCGTGCCTATCAGCTCACTGTAGCGCACGTTGTCAACTTTGAGGAGAAGGATATCCATAATGTCACTAAAAGCACAACGGATGACTGGGATGACTGGGACGAAAGCGATGATGATACCGACATTGGTTGTTCCGCAGACGAAGACGTTGCGTCTTGGGATATCTCAACGAGCCGGAACAGCACTTCAGACGCCTCCGACAATGACATTCCCTCATCTTTATCAAGCGACTCAGCCTTTGAGGTTGCTACCCAACGAGACCGAAGTGGTGCAGCTATCACAGAAGCAACGTCCACCGATGAAGAACCCATAGACGAGCCAGTTCAAATGACTTCTTCGCCAGATCTCCATCTTTCAGAACGGCCAGTGGTTGAAGAATTCCTCATTGATCATGCCTCCCCGTATCTAGGCTTTGCACCCGAATCAGAGAATTGCCAAATCTCCAGGGAAATGGACTATCTTCTCATTCCTACAAACGTCGATCTCCAGGCAAGGACCTGTACTTCCAATAGTTTAGAGCTGATACAGATGTCTGAAGCCTTTGAACTGCAAGGTAAAACAGAGCCTCGACCGGTTATAATTGCCACAGCATCGGTTGGGTACGTTGGAGGCGTGGTTTTCCCGGCACCGTCATTGCTACGACCTCGGGGCTCAAAAGATTTCCAAACATTATTTTGCATCGAGTCTGATAGTGCTATGCCAAAGGGATCTTCTGGCTCGGCCGTTTTCGATAAGCGGACTGGGTTGCTGGCTGGATATCTTGGCCTTGGATGCCCTGAAAAGAATATCTGGTACATGTTTCCCATTTCGGAGGTGTTGGGTGACATGCAGGCCAGATTTAGTCAGAACGGGAAATGCCAGATACGGCTCGATGTGGATGCGGTTGCCAGGCTGAGCGATCAAAGATATTCCCCCAACACAAATCGCGACAGCCTGCGCTGAATATTTGAGACTGACCCGGGCAAGAACCCCCCACGAAAGAACCAGGAAAATCAACCCCAGATAGTATCGAAAGGCCACAAATCTGGTAAATGGGGTATGATTAATAAATCAATGACGAGTGCCTTCAAATCCTTACAGAGCGAAGGGCCACTAGCTACTGATGATAGTCCTGAGACCTTGCTCCGTCTTGACGAATGGCGAAGTCTATTTGGCCACAATCCCAACTCGCTAGAAGAAGATAGACAGCTCCTTTCTAGTTTCAACACACTCGAGTATGGTTTCTTGGAAGCTGTGATATTCATGCTATCTTGTCTAAAGGACTTCCTTGGGGAACACAAGATAACGAAAACTTCGAGAAACCGAGGCACTTCTATCGAGGTAACTGGGGATTTCTGCACCAGAGAAGACACCCCGCAGCCTACAATACAGGTTGAGTGCCTATTCAGTAAAGAGGAAGCGCTTGAAGGCCGCGAGTTCATGGATCGGGTCAAAAGGAAGTTATGAAGCAGACTGAAAAGGTGTTATCCCAGTGTAGTTCCCGACTGACATGATTTCAAAAGTCCCCTAATGGTCAAGATACTACACCTTACACACCACAGTGCATGTAAGTATTTCCAAGGTCCATTCCTCGAAGCATAAAGGCTAATTGACATACAGCTACATCTGGAATATTGACCCTAGCAGAGTCAGGGAACGAGTTAATTTTCTCGAGTGAGAGGATTCCAGAAACTCTTCTTCAACCTCATCGCCAAAGAACCAAGCCCTATAATAGACTTAACTAAAAGCGTAAGTAAGTAACCATTATCTCTTGATAGAAGCTCATTATCTAACATTGTAATGCTTTAACAGACTTGGTTTAGAAGCGACTTTCAAATAGTATGCAATTTGCCATTTCTCGCTATTGCAAGTCATGATGATATCAACGAGAGACCTGTCGATGAAGAGAACTCTCCCCGATTCACCGCTAGCCTCTCTTTCCTATATCATCAGGTACAACTCTGCGGAGCTCAAAACGGCAAATTAACTTCCCAGCCACATAACACCTGCTTATACCAGGTAACATGGTCTACAATTGTGATTGGCACAAGTGAACGATACTGGACAGCAGCATGCCTGAGCAACGGTTTTGACAAACCACCAACCGTTAGTGGGTCCTCGTATGATGCCATACTCTCAAATGGCAGTTTGGGAGATCATAAAAGTGATACCAAGAGAAGTTTGTCGCCTCGAGCATATTCTCTCAGTGTCTTGGCTGTTCAATTGGAAAAGATTGCCGATTACCACCAGCACATCCATTACACGCTTGACGCTAATTTCAAACTTTTTGTAAGGGAATCTTTCTTTGAGTTTGCAGTAGTTTCATAGCTAACTACCTTTATCAGGAAGAGAAAATGAACTGTTCATCGGATGAACTATTGCTCATGCTTAACCAATACTGGATAATCCAGTTCTCGAACATTCTTACACATTTCCAGCGCACAAACTCTAGGATAGCAGAGAGATTTAGAACTTTCCTGCTAAATGAGTTACACGCTTCTACAGAGAGTGTGCCAGCCCATCCTCTATGGGGAAGCTTCCACCCGGAACTTGATGCTCCTGAGTCGGTACAACGGATTCGAAAGAGTCTGGAAATACTTCGCGATATACAGAGCCATCTGGATATTCTTGATGCAAGAACAAAGGTAGGAGAGGTTACACGAAATACTTGATTCACTTTTGCACTCGAGGCTAAATTGATGATACAGAAACTCATAACAAACCAAGACCAGTCACGTATTTACACAGAAGATACTCTCAGATACATATTGACCGCATCTGTAAGTATGAAATAACAGCCAAGCTGATCTCATTAGCTTAAACCTTTAGGTTTTCGCACTCTCTAATCTAAGTGGTCAAATCATTGCTGAATGGCCGCTAGATCATACATCATTCTATGAACTTTGTATTTCCTGGTTTCTGGCCGCTTTAACATGTTTTCTTATCTTAAGGTCAAGGCATATGCCTGTATTACCCTCAATTTTCCTTATATTCTTTATATCTCCACCTTTACTACAGCAACTCAGTAGCATTATTACCCGCAGACTTGTTAAGGTTTTAGCTTAGTATGTTTATAACCTAGAGCCTGAAGAATCTCGCAGATATTAATAATAGTAAATAAATTTCTTTAGGAGTGAAACTAAGGGATTGGCCTGAAATATTTAATGATAGTGATGCTGTCAGTTGCGGCTTAGGATGTTGGAGCCGTGGAGATAGGAAGTGGTGCATTTTATTAAGCTTACAGAGACTATCTTTCAAGGGGATAATGCCAGCAAGATGCCTTGCATTCATTCGAGTATAGAGGAAGATTGGGTTTAAGCCTAACGTGGAGCAGTACGGGTGAACGTCCACTTCCGTTAGCGCCCCCTCTGCCTCATACACAGATTTCGGGGCATCAATATTTCTGCTTACTCCGGTACAGGGAGACGATTACTCGTAGACTCAGTTAGGAGTTTAGATTCCTTCTTCCTTGAACATAAAGAATTTTCTATATTAAATACCATAACCTTATTTCTTAAGATAGCACGTTCGTATCGAGACCCAACCAGGCTATTGGTCCTTTTTTACTGTAAGATTTGCTGCCACTGGCTACTGGGCTCACTTGGAAAACCTTCAAGCTGTTGCGCCACCGAGCTAGTCAGCCCTTGCACTATTTCCTTGCTTATATAACCACTGATCTCGACCACGAGGTTAAGGCACACCAGTATACTAGTATAATCCGCCTGCAGTATATGGATCCTTCTGGTAGAAGCCTGCGAGCTTAGGCTTGGCGTAAAGTCGCTCGCACTCATAGTGCTTGTTATAATGACCTGTGTAGCCCGAGCTCTCTGAAGATCAAGGGCAGCAGAGAGACTCGGCATAACAGAAATCTTAAGGGAAGCATAGTCGAATGCAGGTTGTTTGGGGTCGAACAGCTTTGTCTCTCGTACAACACCAGCATTATTGCGAAGCAGGATATCTGCAATGGGCACTGACTTCCAGTCGCTAGTATCGGGCTTGTCTTGCATCAGGGCTTGTGTGAAGAAACTCTGCAGACTGGATACACTGCCCCCGAGTACCATGGTCGAGTCTGGGAAGTCAGCAGGTGTTGGGAATGTTATTTCAGTTCCTGCAAATGGATCGGCAGGAAGAGGTCCGTACGACCGCTGCGCTTTGTCGGATGAGAGACCGGTGATACCGGGAGTCCAGAAATGTCTGTCTGTCAAACCCTCGAAATGTGTGGAGGCGTTATCAGGATACTGGTCGTCGCGAGTTTTCCAATACGTCGAGTTGTCTGTATAGCCTGGCGGGTACGAAGTTGGGCTCACCCACACTCCTCGAGTCTCATTCCCTAGATGGGGGCCTGCACATGCATGCAGTGCCAGCATGTTGACATCAGTATACGTCGAAGGGTCAGTCTTGTCGAGATAGAAGGCAGTGGATGGATCGAACTCTGGGCTCCATGACAGAAATGCATGGTTGGAAAATGGCTGTCGGGCGGGATCCTTTTCTTCAAGCACTTTATTTTTGGGGTTTTTGTTAAAGAAGGGATTGTTGCAATGCCCCCATCCAACAAGCTCGGTTGTTTTGGATATGTATCCATATGTTTGATGAAACTCCCAAGCGATGCAGTCATAGTCAACGCCAAGAGACGCTGCGAGTTCTACAGCACCTGCTTGATCGTAACAGTTGACAAGAGTGAGAGCTCCGGACTGCTTGAAGTTCCTGTAAGCATCAAGCCATGCTGATAGCTGAAAGCAGCCGCCATAGTTTTGATACGTGTTCAATACCGGAATTGGGTCTGGGTTGTTTTTGTTGGGCTGTATGAAGCTGGGAGCGCCGCCACCGGTGTTGTATTTGAGCCAATGGTCCTGTGTGTTTGCTGGCTCTCCTGTGAGGGGCTTGGCAGAGCCGTGACATATTTTGACGACTAGTTCCATCCACTGTTGTACATTTGTAATGTTTCGCTGCATTGCCGCACCCATGAACATCTGTAGTAGTAGAAGTGGAACTCCGGAACTGAAATACGACGGAAGCTCATTTGACAACAAATAGAGTTCCATGGGGACCTTGGCAGGTTGTTCTCGATAGAGAACTGGTTCCATAATATCCCCTGGAGCATAGGACACGTAGAACTGAGTTGGGCCTAGAAGACTACCAGGGTTCCAGACACCTGGGCCATCACTGTGCACCATCATCATATTGCATACAACAATGTCGGGATCCGGGTCAGTCCCAAAGTCACAGCTTGAATAATATGTACTGCGGCTCTGGTCTGTCGAAAGCACGATGGGCCAGTGCTGGAGTTCTTCAGGTACCCTGACTCTGACAGTGAGCTGGACGGTGCGATCACCCAGTATGGCAACGACGGGGCGTGGAGCTGCCTGTCCAGACTGGGCGTCATAAAGAATATCAGTATCATAATCTTTAGTTGGTTGGTTGAAGCAGTCAAGATCATGATGGTCCTTGGTGTTGGCGACAGTTAACGGAAGCCGCTGGCCTGCAGCAAGAGTCACTGTTTCTATGGCGAGCATGGTTGAGTAGTGAGACAGCTTTTGTGAAAAGATAAATCATGATGCGTAGCAGATGGGAGGATTCTGAGAGGATTGGAACTTAGTCTTTATAGCTGACAGCTCGTAAGCACTTTAGTCTATGAGAATTATTCTGGGCCAGAGGCGGCTTTTCGTAGTGAGCTGAGATCTCACGAGCACCCCTGTAAACTCTGCGTTAATGCGCAATGTCTCTGCTATTTACAGCAGTTCAGCTACTTGATATTAAGCCATTGTCTCGATTAATGCGGTGAGCCGCATTGCTAATACTGCTTATGGATTTCCAGCTACCAGAGACCAAGCCATTTATCAATAGCGCAGGATATCCGGCCAATTATGACTTGACAACTCATTTGATTTACTTACGGTCATGAGTCTAGACTCTAGAATAAGACATTTATCAATAGCGCATGCCATCTGACCAATTATAGCTTGCCATCTTATCTACTGTACTCGCGGGATGGAGTCTAGAATAATAAGCCAGGCCAGTAAATATAGGGTTACATTTACGAGCTAAAGCCCTAAACTTTTAAAAAAGGAGAATAGTTGCCAAAATGAATACGCTAAAGAGGTTCTCAAGTCTCGATACTAACACAAGCCTTGGACTTGTGCATTGACGATGAGGACTAGTTGAAAGTATCTTGTTCTTGCTTTTACTTCGTACTCCGCTTTTATTAACTGTCAATCGGGGCACTAAATTGCACTGTCTCGAGACCTCCCTCGATGACTCTTGTTCAAGCAACTGCGACATGTGCTCGTATTTATCTACTATCGGGAGAGCTACTTCTACTCTGATCAGCTTTGCTCAAATAGTGATGGGGTTCAGTGTGTGAGTTCTGTAAACTAGTATCTTAATCCTGGATGAACAGCTAGATATCATGATGACCAACTCAGAGGTATATTAATAAGTTATATGTTCTGTAAAAACTTCTTACTGTTCCGCTTATCAGTTAGGCCCGGGCAGCTACTATCTGCATTATGCCCTTTATCTCATATAGGCATTTATGTATTTAGTACTCTTAGTTTAAGTATTAGTTAAATTCCCTTGTAATATCTGTCACCAACAGAGCAAATGCTGGCCTGGAACCTGACAACAGCGACAAATAGCACATGCCATTTGAGCGTGTCAAAGGTCTACCAAACGAGGAAGAAGTGCTCGACAGAGGTCTCTGGGAGAAAGCATCGGCGACCGGCGGGCTGCGGAGCATTTAGCAGGATCTTGCCGGGTATTACGGGCTGTACTTCCCCAACCAGTTAGCTCAGCTTCGTAGGGCTTCTAGGTCAAACAGACAACTACACCGTAGAAGGAAGCCCAATGAATGTAGGCTGGAAGCCTAAATAGTATCAAGGCAGATTCTTTTAGAATTTACAATATGGCTAAGCCAGTAAATAAAATCCTTTATTTCTAGATCTGCTCTATCATTAATATAAACGCTCCGACTCCCCTTTGGTCCCACAGTTGAGAGCAGCATTACGTACTGAAAAAGTAACAGTATTGTTCTTCTAGCCGGGACTTTCTACAGAGATGCATGCTCTTGGCGATGGCGATATGCTTGGCAACTAAATTAAGCTCATAAACACAAATAGTGAGCAGACTGCAGTTATTGTCGAGCTCGCCCTTGGCTTCTATTGGTCTGGGTGTTAGAAACTAAGACGTAATTTTTTCTTCGCTCCGGAGATCCACTGTCTCCACTACGAGAAACAAGCTTCAACAGGATCCCCTTTCCTCTTACCTTAACTCTTATGTCTAAATCTCTTTTTATTTCTTCACGATAAAACCTTCGTCCCATTATCTAACAAAACAGCCAAAGATGTCATCCGCACGAACAGAAGTGGACCGATCGAGTGGAGACAAAGATGCAGCTTTCTGGTCCGCACAAGAGGATGGCCCTGAGACAAAGCCTTGTGGTATAGCCCAACGAGAAGCTGCTCGACAAAAGGATATTGAATTCCGCCAAAGGTTTGGTGATGCTGGTCCCCTTGGTCTCTCTGGCTTTGCCTTTGCGACGTTCTTGACAGCCTTGGTCAACCTCAATGTACACGGCGTGACTATTCCAAATATTGTCATTGGACCAGCTCTGGCTTATGGAGGTCTTGCTCAATTACTTTCTGGCATGTGGTAAGTGGTTGTTTTCTTAAGACTGCATCATTTCAGGTGGATTCTCATGCTTTGATTAGGGATATCGCCAATGGCAATACAGTCAGCGCCACTATTGCCTGCTCGTATGGCTGTTTCTGGATCTCTTACGCCATTGGTATGATTCCCAGCTTTAACGTCAGGGACGCTTACCCCAGCCTTGCCGACTACAACCACGCCAATGGGCTCTTTCTTATGGTAGGTCACTGCTGCACTTACCTACTCCCAGAGCTCACATTCTGTAGGGATTCTTCATCTTCTCAGTGGCCATAACGCTATGCTCAATGAAGTCGAATGTCTTTTCTCTGACGCTTTGCCTTCTTGTCAACTGCACCTGGCTCTTGCTCGGGGTGGCTAACCTCTGGACTGAAGAGTCAGGAGCTCCCAATAACGTACTACTCAAGTGCGGCGGCGTGACTGGCTTGTTGGTTTCATTCACGGCATGGTACCTTATGTATGAGGGTTTGGCAAATAGACAGAATAGGTAAGTCTACCCATGAGTATATGAGAGTTGTACTGACACGTCGGCATAGCTTTGTTCTGCCACCGAATCCTGATCTTCCGTGGAATCCAAGCCGTAGATCCCATGGCTCACATGTAAACTAGCCGTGGATTTCAAGATCAACAAATAAAATAGTAATCATTTCTGTATATGCGGCAATACCTTGGCCTTGTCTAGCATTCTACTCCCTTGTGCAGGAAGCTGTAGTGAGAGACGGGCTGAATTTCCAGGGTTATAATCATCAAACTCAGTGATCCTGCCGGTATAATACTTAACCGACGAGTCGAAAAAGAACCCACGCTGGAAGATACAAATGACAGGACCGTACGTCAATTGGCCCTTACGCTCCGAATCTCAGCAGCAAGGTTATGTTGGTCCAAATCAACTGCCAATCCCATATAAGCTACATTCACGATCGAGAGTGATCTCACTTGATAAAGGAACGTTTATCAAGGCTTTATCAGGAATCATGAATATAAGTGGCTAACAGGTCTTCGAACACGGAGACTTTGTAAAGTGGCAGGGCCCTGGAAATACCGGACTGTCGGATAGCGACCTTGCAAATTACATAGATCTTATCAAACATCAGTACCTAGACCTATGCGAACATAAGTTAGAAGCGAAACTTAGTATTAAAAAGATAAAATGTCTCTGCAGCAATACGGTCTCATAATGAAAATAACACAATATAATGCTTATTTTTCAGCATATCACATATAAGGCGTCATACACTACCTACGCCAAAAAACACAATAACTTTAAAAGTGAGTCTTAAAGTCATACGGCGCTGCTGCCTTTAACCTTATGATCTAACTGAACAAGTGGCCTCAATCCACGAGCATAATAGATTGGATTAGGTCGCAAGGCAACACAGAGCGGCATAGGGAACATAAATTAAGGGTAAACACAGCTAATGAACACTTGGGGCGAAACTTAGTATATAAAAACCTTAAGAGAGAAAACGTTTAATTTCGGATCTGAGTAATATAAAGACCTCGGTAGAATTAATATATCTTAACATGACTTGAGAGTAGGTCACTTTACTACCCGAGCTCAATATCAGAACAGCAAGGTATGTATGTCAGTAACAGCGACTGTCGATTACCCTACAAAGTGAGATCCCAATAAGAAGGAATAGTGCTGATAAGCTGATCTTCGATCGTGTACTCTAATTGGCTCGACTGGCAACCGAGTGGGCCAGAGTCGGATCTCAAGCCAATGGATAAGTCTCGATTAGCAGGAGCCCGCCTAGTCTTATCCCAAAGCGGAAAGCAGCGCGTTGAGGCTCGGATTCGCATTGATCTGGCGGGAATAGTATCAGAATTCGTAGAAATAAGCATATGCTCACAAAATCGACTTTGCTGATTTTCGTCATTGACTATGAGAACTGTAGTATATAGGACTCGCAGGAGCCAAGAAATTATCTGTGTAAGAAACAATAAACCTTCTACATTGGATTTTATCTTGACCCAAATTCAGTCATTTTTTCGACAATGACACTTTCAAACAAAGCCGCGTACCTTCTCAGCCCCAATAGTCCTCTCATTGAGGTCAAATCTGCACCTGTTCCAGAAATTGGACCAAATGAACTACTCGTCAAAACAGAAGCCGTTGCTATCAACCCCGTCGATGCTGTCAAACAGTCCATGGGTAACATGATGTTTGAGTGGCTCACATATCCTCTCATTCTCGGTTATGATGTCGCTGGCAAAGTTATCAAAGCTGGGGCTGACGTAACTCAATTCAAAGAGGGTGATACGATCGTGGGACTGGCAGTCGGTATGGATAAGCGCGGACGAAGACCCGATGAGGGCGCCTTCCAACAACTTGTCGTGATCAGAGAGTATTTGGCTATAAAGGTGCCTGCTGGCATGAAGAGCGCTGATGCGAGCGTCTTGCCTCTTACTGCTGTCACTGCTGCGTGCGCGCTCTTCCAAAAGGATCAGCTCGCGCTTCGAATGCCTCAGACAAAGGCGCATCGCAAACATACTGGTGAGACAGTCCTGATCTGGGGAGCTGGCACGAGCGTTGGGAAGAATGCTGTGCAACTTGCTGTCGCAGCTGGCTACGATGTCATCGCTACGGCGTCACCCAAGAGTCGGGAGACCGTACACAGTCTCGGCGCATCTACAGTCTTCGACTATCGCAGCTCATCAGTCATAGACGATATCGTTGCAAGTCTCAAGGACAAGAATTGTGCAGGTGCCGTAGCCATCGGTCAAGGCTCTCTTGCAAAGTGTATCGACATCATCAAAACGATTCCCGGGGCTGCGAAGAAGGTAGCCCAAGTCACTCTTGATATGCCAGCCTCGCCACCAACGACAAAGTTATCCATGGTTCCATTCGTCGCAAAGTATCTCTGGATGTCTTCAACAAGCAAACTCAAAGTCATGAGTAGTGGAGTCCGAAGCAAGTTTGTTTTTGGAACGGATATCATGGAGTGGGATGTTGACGGGAAGATTGCCTTGTATCTGAGTGAAGCACTAGAGCTTGGGCAGTATACTCTACCTTCAGAAGCTCGCGTTAACGGCACTGGTCTGGAGACAATTTCTGAGGGACTGGATCAGGTACGAAACGAAAAGTCTGGGAAGAAGATTGTAGTTGTATTAGAGTGAGGCAGCTCTATGTATCTGCTGGCTCACATGCATGTAATTATCAACTTGACATATCCTCGCAGCGGGTGTTTTTCGCCGGCTGGTATAGAGAAGGAACTGATTGAGTAAATTAATTCGATCACAGCCTTTCAGGTGAAGGGTCAGAGCATCTAGAAAATAGGCCATAATATAACCTTAACTTAGAGCAATCCTAAACCAGATAGTAGGTTGTATGCCTACGACTTAGTCTCATGAAGGGACTTGTGAGTAGAAAAGACATGAGAATATCCACTCAACTCCTTCTTACCCATGGACTTTCCATGGAGTCCACAAGAAGACAATTCGAGCTCCAGGAACGGAGTGTCGCCTTGGAAAACCATTGGCTGGAATCACCGTTTCAGGGTCTCTGCATACGTTATGGGGACGCGTCACTCGGCAGATGGGGCCTATGCTACTCTCCGAATGGCCATGGTATGAGGACCCTGTGGATCTACCGAGGCTAAATTGCGAATTTCAATACAATAAAGAAATGATCTGCGCTGCAACGCACTGACATTACTGTCGTTTCGGCTATCTACTCCGTAATTGACCACGCAATGCCCCTTATTATGCTCGACATTCGTTTGCCATGATAGCCCGAGAGGCCGACGACCGGAGAATTCGGCTATTCAGTAACTTCCGTGGTAAAAGTACTTTAATCTGAGGCGATAACATAAGAGCTGTGAAACCGGCTGCAGTTACACCAACGAACTTGATCACCACGATTTATTGCTTAACCTACAACATGCAGGAAAAGTCTGAGCGGACAGTGATAATTGCGGGGGGAGGTATTTCCGGCCTTTCACTCGCCAATATGCTAGAAAAGGCCGGCATACGCTACGTTTTGTTGGAATCCTACGACGAGATCGCTCCTCAGGTTGGGGCAAGTATTGGTCTTCAATCCAGCGGACTTCGAATCCTCGATCAACTTGGTTGCGCTGATGAGCTTATGTCATTAGTCGACATTCCACTGAATAATACCTACATACGATACCCCGATGGCTCAGTTATCAGGCATCATAGCAATGTCCGAGATCATTTGATCGAGAGGTAGGTCAGAGAATGAGCCCCAGAAAGAAATGTTTCGATTTGACACTCAACAGACATGGATATCCCACCATCTTCATTGACAGGCAGATGCTGATGCAGGTTCTATACAACAAGCTCGAATCAAAAGCCTCAGTACATCCTGGTCAGAAAGTGGTTTCAGTTCTGGAGCTAGATAACGGCATTCAAGTCACCACAGACAAAGGCAAGGTTTTCAAGGGAGACATTCTCGTTGGAGCCGATGGGATCTACAGCAACGTCCGAAAGGAAATGTGGCGCGTCGCGTCGCCAGGATACTTTCCTTCTGACGAATGGTCAAGCGTGCCATGCTACTACAAATGTATCTTTGGCATCTCACGACCTATTGAAGAGCTTACGCAAGGTAGTCACTACGTGTACAACGACAACTTCTCTTATCTGGTTTTGGTCGGGCCTGGAGGGAAGTTTTACTGGTTCCTTTTTGTTAAATTGCCTGTTACTTTGTACGGCGACGATATTCCGAGGTATACGAAAGTTGATGAGGAGCAATTGGCGGCCGAGCATGCGTCCGATCAGATCACTCCCGATGTCACCTTTGGCCAGTTGTATAAAGCCAGAACTAGCTCTGCCTTAACGCCGCTCCATGAGTATGTATTTGAGAAGTGGCACTACAAACGCATTATCACCATCGGCGATGCTGCTCACAAGGTATACAGTCTCATCTAGTATATGTCTCTCCATGCTAATCTGAGCCACTTAGTTTGAGCCATTGACCGGTCACGGCGGTAATTCCGCCATTGAGACTGCAGCGTCTCTCGTGAACCACCTAACCTCAGACGAGTGGTCAGACTGGAGCGATGCACAAATCGAAGCGGCTTTCACCGCCGTACAAGAAGAGCGTTTCCAGAGAGTACAGTGGCTTGTCAGCGATGCTCACAAGACGCAGCAGATGCAGGCGATGGAAACACCCTTCCTAGCAACTATCAGTCCTGTCTTAGCTCGTCTATTAAGCACCAAGGCTGTACTTCAACTAGGCGCACGCAAAGTCATTGGTGCAACACGAATCAATAGCATTCCTGTACCTCAACGAGACCACACAATCCCCTTCAACGACGAGCTACCGTCTCAGCCTCTTTCTTGGAGCTGGCTCCCCACAGGCCTAGGAGTGATAAGTCAGGCTGCGATATTCCGGCTCGCGTTGCAAATTCTTGGACCATTGGAGATTCCAACTACTTTTGGCGGCGAGCCTCTGGTGAAGCACTACACAGGGCTTGTGACTTTGGATAAAATCTTGGCACACTTGGTTGCTGTTTTTGGAGTCCCTCTTGCTTCCGGGAACGTTGCGGCGAACTTGCAGTGGATTTCTTTCACGCCGCTGTTATTGTCGACTACCCTTGACTGGACTTTGGAGAGCTACCGAGTTGGTTCAAAGGGCCTCCTTACTTCTTTGTAAGTCATGGAGCAACAGCAAGTAATCACGGGCCAGAACTGACCAAAGTGTGATTTAGTTCGTCGGTCTTTAGCACCATCTACCAAATCAAGGTGGTTGGGCGTATTGCACCTCTATATTACTTGATTTCAGCATGCGAGGGTGTTTTCGGAGGCCACACCGCTCCAATGACGGACCGCTCGATTGACAAGGAAGTGGTCGAGTCTTTCGTGCCCGGCATCACCCTTGGATACATCATTCCCACTGCGTTGATGCTCTGGCCCTTCAAGAATAAGGCAACTTGGCAGAGGTTCACTGCGCTTTGGCAACCGTTCCCCGTCTATGTTGGCCTTATCACTGCCGGTCTCTCAACGGTTCTACGCGAACGGAGTCCCAGAGACACGCCTCAGCCCAAACCTCTGAAAGAGAGTCAAGAGCGCAGGAAGCGAAAGGCCGAAACTCACTCCCTATTGAGATCAGTATACATGGCAGGAACCGCAGCTACAGCGCTTGTACACCTCTATACACTTTACCGCACAGCATCAAGTCCAAATCTCAGCACCTCTGGTGTTTTTGGCAGTATCAGATACTTAGTATCTGGTGCGTCTCCATCTGATCCATCAGCCAAGATTCATGTATTTCTACAGCGCGACATGTTTTTGAACGCAGTTTCTGTTCTTGCCAATAGCCTGTACCGGACTCTTGACCTGCGACGCTTAGGTTATATCACTAGCAAGGAAGCTTTGACGACTTCTTTAGCAGTTTTAGTTGCACAACCGTTGCTTGGACCTGCTGCAACTCACATTGCGTTTCTTGGGTGGAGGGAGGAGATGTTTATGAGGACCGATAGACGGATCCGTACAAACAACTAGAGGATGGAGCCTGCTGTACCTATAACAATTGGGATCATAAGCCTCTCAGTATTTACAATTCAGCCCAAGGTTGGCAAGAAGCAGGCGTCTTGAGTTTGCAGCCTCTCATAGCTACAATGTATTTCTATTCATATATCATGTACGTGTTCATATCCACTATAGAATTTCCTATCTCATCATCAGACAACACTCTTAGGTCTTGCCCCTATGCGTCGATCAAGTAGTGAAGGGGTTGAACTCAACACCGAGACGGTCAGCTTCAGCCTTGAGCTTCTTGTTCTTTCTAGTCAAGTGCCACTTGATAATTGAAGCAAGTGTGATACCAAGACTGGCAAAGACAATCTGCAAGATCATAGCCATGGTGTATCGAGGTTGATCTCTGTCGGGGAAGAAGTAGGGTGAGATGACGTTGCCCAGATGACCAAAGATGTTGACGATGGCACCACCAGCAGCACGCTTCTCAGGGGTCTGACCAAGGGTTGAGACAGCCCAGGTGTACTGCAGAGTGTTTGCGGAGAAACAACCAGCGGCATACAAGAAGGTCATGGCGTATCGAACAGCGGCGTTGCCAGTAGCGACGGTAACGATGAAACCGATGACGGAGAAGGAGAGGGGGATGATGATGTGAAGACCTCGATCCTTTCTGCGATCGGAGTCCCATGACACGTAGAAAGTGCACAGGGTACCGAAGACATAGGGAGGAGCGGTCATGAGAAGGGAGGTAACGTTCTCACCAAAGCCTGTTGATGTTAGAAGGGTTTAAGTAATAAGTAGAGGATGCAACATACCAAGACCTCGGACAATAGTGGGGAAGAAGTTGTTGAAGCCATATGAAGAGGTGATAAAGATGTTCATGAACAAGAACATGTAAAGCTTGAGATCAGTAACCGCAAGCTTGAGTCCATGCATGACAGTCGACTTCTCGGAGAACTCGACTCTATCATCGAGAATTCGCGCAGCAGCAAGCTTTCGCATATCCTCAGTCATGTATCTTGTAGCACCACCGGTGGGAGAGTCTGGGTAGTTAGGCAAGACAAAGAAGGCAGTGATGGCGAAGAAACCACTGGCAGCACCTTCAATGATGAAGAGCCATTTCCAGCCAGCGAGACCCATGGGGCCATCGAGGCCGGCAAAGACACCGGCGGCGATGAGGCCCGAGAAGGCTTGGGCGAGGACGAGACCGGAGTATAGGAGGGCGACGCGGAGGGCGAATTCCCGACGGGTGTACCAGCAGGACATGAGGAAGACGGCCTTGAAGATGTCAGTTGGTGATTGGGTGTGTTCGATTGGAAGGGGACGTACACCTGGGAAGAGGGGGGCCTCGACGATACCAAGGACGAACTGGACGCCCCAAAGACCACCAGCGCTGGTGCAGAGCACAGTCAAGGCTGAGATAGCAGACCAAATAAATGCAGCGACAGGCAAGAAAATAGAAGGTCGGACACGCGTAATCAACATATTAGACGGCAGCTGAGCAAGCATGTATCCAACAGTCAAAACCGCAACGGCAGTCTACCAAGTCAGCACCACTCATCACTCCTCACCACTCCCAAGACATACCTGATAATCTCCCTCCCCAAGGTTAAGATCCTCATTGAACGTGTTCAAACGCGCTTGCGCAATGTTTGTTCTGTTCAGATAATTGAACATGTACAAGATCCAAAGCTGAGGCAGCATCCACATGTCCAACTTTCTCACAATCTTCTTCTCTAGCTCTGCAGCATTCGGCATACCCAAACGCGCAACATGGTTGATGTCTGCGAATGCATCTGTGACTTTTTCTTGGGCGATGGAGGGCGCGTCGTTGAGGTTTGACACGGTCTCTTTGTGGTCATCACCACCAACGGTTGGTTTCTCGTCAGACATGATGAACTACCTCAACGAATACAACACACTAAAGGTAAAAGGAGGAGAAGGAGGAGGACAGAGAGAAAAGTCTGTCTACCGAGCGCCGAAAGTTTGTTGAGACCGCCCTGTTTTTATACCTGGCGTGAAACTTCCTGATCCAAAACTCAAACTCCACTGAACAAGACAAAACTCCACTGGGGAAGAAAAAAGCAGGGTGCTGCGTCAAGACTGCGGGGAAGCGATGACGGGGGATATCATTTTCTTGTAATAGAAGGTGCTAAGAGGCTTGGCTTGTGTAAACTCTCACGGCCAAGAGAAAAAGCCAAGAGTAAAGCTAAGTTGGTAACGGTTATACTGTGGGGGTGAGTGATGTTACTGTCAGCGGAGGACAGGGACGTATGGGGTTAAATTTTGGAGTAATTCTCGCGTAAGGAGGCTGAGAAGCGACGGGAATATTCATGATAGAAATACTCTGTAGGTTATCTCAGTCTCGACTCCTCACGGTAGCTTGGAGAGATAATGACTGTGTCCAAGATGTTTCACCCAAAATATTGAGTTGAGGATGGCACGACTTGTTTCTCAGCTCCTCTTGGCGAGTGATTTTCCCTCCCTTCCCCAGGTCTTGGTCGGCGACCACTTCAACTGCCGACTCTCGCACAGCCAAGAATCTTACATCTGGGGGTTTGTCCGTAAGCGAAATCCCCTCACTCCACTATCAGTCGTTCCATTTCCGCGCCAACCTTGGGGTCAGAAATACCTCTTTTATCTTGGCGGCCCACGGGGAAAACCCGGGATGCTTAGGAGAAGCTTTTAAATGACATGGGATTGGCGTCTTGGCTGTAGCCTGGAGAGGAGACTCATGAATCAGATTCCTTGCTGTAGTAACAGCGCGTGGGGTGGAACTCCACATGACTCGGGGAATCTGAGGGGAATTCGAGGTTATTCTTGCTTGCGTTATGCTTAAATCTCGGTGAGGGTGAAATAGGCGAAGGAATGCCAAGGTGAAGTCTCGGTGAAATAACAAGACCCGAGGATTGACCATTAGGGTGTGTCATATCATAACAATCCGTTTAGTTAAGTACGCGGATTCTATCCAATGTTATGCAGTCCCATATTTCTCCAAGTCGCTTAACGCCAGACATCTCCTCCCCGCAACTCAGTCCGTCATTTAGCGTGCGGAACTTCAAACCTCCACCATGGTTGCACAACAAACAAGACATTTCTCGTTGGTCGTGCTCAGATGGCGAGATTTACGGTTATCGTGGACGGCATATCGAATTCCTCTTGGCTTCGTTCTTGGCTACATAAAAGAGAAGGAAAAAATCGGAGCCGCAAATAGCCAAGATATTTTATGTTGTTCTAGAATAGGGTAACCTTGTTGTGATGCATGGATAAAGTGGCGGGGAGACGGGGAGATCCACTTGTACACGGAGACAAGTCCGAGTCTTGGGGTCGCATGAGCCATAAATGAGGGGATGATTATGGTTAAGTATTTAAGCAACGAGTTCCCCGAGAGAGTCTTGAGTGTGGCAATCACTTCACTGTTGGTTCTTCAATCACTCAATTCGGAAGAGTCATGCTTACAATCACATCACACGATGATCCGTCGTCAAGTACGCTCGTTTGTTGTAGTCACAAGCACAGATGATCAGTCAAACCCTTCATCAAACATTAATTCTCCAAGATACTAAAACATGTCGATCCCCCAGCTTTTCAGACGATCCCTTCCCCAGACTCTTTGTCAACCCTAATAAGTATTCTTGGTAGCCAAGCCCCAGAAGTAAGCCACCCACGCGCCAAGAATAAGCACAATGACGGCACAAAAGTTGATAACACCCAACTTCTTATGCTTCTCTGCATGACCCTCACTCTCAAACTCCCGCTTCTTCTCGTTGATAATGTGCCCGTTCGCAACTCTCTTCTTACGACTCCACTGAAGCTGTCCGATAACGTCTGTCGCGAAACCCAAAGCAATCATGATACCCGCGACGACGACGGAACCAGCTGCTAGTGTTACGTAGAGAATAGTGACGTTGTCGTATTTGTTCTCGTCACGATCTTGCAGAACGCCTGCTATGAGACTGACGATTATGGTCATGCTGTTGTTGATGGCGATTTTGATGGCGTAGCCTGAGCCAAAGACTTCTTGGTACCACATGCTTGTGCGGATGCTGTCGATGATGACTGTTGGGCCGAAGGAGCTGGCGACTGCAAAGATGCCGAAGCTGGCGGCTGTGCCGGAAACTGTAGGGCCCCAGGCTACAAGACACATGGAGAGGAGCATGCCTAGTCCACAGACGAGCATGATTGTAAGACGCTGTCCGAGCATGTCTACAAAGATGCCGACTAGCGGAACAAAGAAGAAGCCAAGATACTGAGACATGGAAGAGTACCAGCCTGCCTTGACAGCTGAGATCTTGAACCGCTGCTCCGCCAGCTCAGTGCTATTCGTAGAGAACACATTTGCCGTTGACGTCTGAAAGAGCGAGAACAAGCAGACCAGCCAAAAAGACCAAGGCAGCGTAAGCATCTTTCCAATCTCAAACCTCTTATTATTCTCCGTCAACTTCTCCCCCGTCGCCGGATCCCTCGTGCCCGCATATCTCTTCTCACACCACCTCGTAAACCACCAAAAGAACAGCGTCGCCACGTTTGTGAACAAGTTCATAAACACAGCCATCCAGTACGCCCAGCTGAAATTACCGAGATTATCAGCGATGACATTGGCGGTGGCTTTTCCAACGAAGGAGCCGATCTTGCCGATGCCTAGCTCGAATGCGAGCGTTGATGCGAAGCCGGAGGAGGGCGGGAACCAGGAGGAGAAGATCTTGTATTGGGCGACTTGGGTCGCTACGTCGCCGAGGGCTTGGATGACGATGCCGCCGATCATGAATTTGTAGGAGCGGACTTGGGTTGCGGCTGCGACGAGGATGGCGCCGATGGAGAAGACGGCGTTGCCCCAGAGCATGGTGCCTGAAGATAACTGTCAGTAGGAGTTGGTAACTGGTGAGTGGAAGGTGTACGTACTGGCTCCGCCATAGCGATCTGTGAGAATACCACTGACGAGGATGAGAGCGGTCTTGATAAAGTTCTCACTTGTATCAAGAACAGCATACTGAGTATTCGTGATGTGAAGTTCCTGTCTAGGTTAGCCAAGTTATTTCCTGAGAGAGGGTAGACATACCTTTTTGAGGGTACTCTTTAGAGCACCAGTGACGCCACTACTCCAATGCCCCCCAAAGCCAATCATACTAACGATGACGACAGACAAGATCTTCATGCTCAGGGGCACAGGCTTCTTGCCATGGTCATCGCTCCCACTGTCAGAGTGGTCAGACACGGGAGAGATGGTCTCTGTCTTGAGCTCTTTAGATTCCATGATGCTCTGATGACGAAAGAAGATGAGATGAGATGGAAAAGATTATCAGATAAAACAGCAACGGCTGTCAGGTCTTTATCAGATCAATCTCAGTGGGGCATCCTCTATGTTTATATTTTCAGACAAGGTTTTATTTTCTCACGTTCGCAAGCTAAGGGGGCCCACTTGGCGTGTCACTCACGCGAGCTGAGTCTGGACCCTTCGCATTGCCCGAGAACCATTGAACGTTAAAAACTCTTCTAGAACGATTCTAAAAGGGAGATGTTTATAACTGCGGGCGTATCCCCGGAGATGTTTTTATCCTTTTTGTACCAAAATCTCACGCTCATGACTATTCAAAAAGCAATTCTCTTTATGAAGCATACGAGTTTTCAATCTGATAACGCGTTCCCCGGTAGCTCAGAAGCCCCCTAAAATTCTACCGTGTCTTCGGTACATGGGTGCATATCCCTTCCCTAAAGAGCTAGACCGCCCGAAACCGCCTGACATCGGAGCGAGAAGGTTTATCACTGTGAGACACCAAGACCCGCATAACATCTCCTCTCATCCTCCCACTTTCTCACTGTGAAAAAAAACACCAAAGATCATCGCAGCTGATCAGATTGATAACACTAAAAATGGCCTGTTTATGCGGGTGCATCAATCAACTGATTGATAACTTTGATCCGAAAACGGCCGCCGGCCTCGCCTCATCCCTGAACAAGCACCTCGAGGCCATCCGAAGCATCCTCGCTAGGAATAAATCCCTCGCCAAGGAGGTGCGCTACCAGATCATCCCCAGCAACCAGCGCACAGCAAAGATCTTGTCTCTACACTCTATCGATCTTGTCAAGATTGAGAGGCTGCATAGCGTGTTTAAAGATGACGTCAAGGGTTTTTGGGTGGCGTCTGGTGATGCGTTGCACCAGGAGTTACGAAGGCGGATCTCGTGTATTACGATATTTTTGAGGTCTAAGGTGGATGATAATGCGTGGGCGTCGCATGATGTCGCGAATCTTATACAGGGACGTACGTTGTCGGAATTGAGATATGCGGGTAGTAAGTATATCAAGATCGCTAGAAGATTGGGAGGGATTGGGTCGATCCTCTGGCTGCCGCTAGAAATACCGGCCTCTACGTAAGTGTCTTTTTGGAAGTGAACCAATCGGCTGTGCTGACGAGATCAGGTATGAGCGTTACCTTAACATGGATGACGCCGAGGCCTTTGATCACATCCAGAACCTAGGCGCCGACGCGCCGGACCTGAACCTTTTCGTGCAGCGCCTCATCACGGCTCAACTTGACGGTCGGTAGGCTAACATCCACGCGAGGTCCCCGCTAACATCCACGTGCTAGATCCCTCGCTTGCATTGTCACATCGAAATTTACTGCTAGAGTATGGAGACTGCATATCACCAGCCGAGCAGGGTCTTCTTCTGCTGCATGCTCTTGGCGGAAATGACATTCCGCTGGATTTACTCAAATGCGCCAAGATTCCCATGAGACGATGGACCAATGAAGGCGAGATACAGAGCATAACCGCCTCCGACTTCGGGTTCAACGCTGAAATAATCGGGCTGTTGTCTAGCGACGAGCGTCTGGCGGAATTAGGTCAACGGTCAGAGATTACACAGCAGGCGTTGGAGGATGGCACGATCATCTGGTCTTTATCGCCTGAGGCGCAGAAAGACCTTTCTCATCGATTGACACCGCAGACAACGGAAGATTGGGCGACGACTGCGCTCAGGTTGCTCTGCTTTGCGTGTCCTCCTTGCTACGAAGGCAAAGTCAATTGGTACGCCCAGTACGATTCCTCCCAGCCCTAGCTTGATTGATACTTGGAGCTTATGACGTCTCAACATTGTTGACTAACATTTCTAGGGCACTGCCTCTGAAAAAAGCGATATGGAATCTTCTTGACAAAGCGACGAACCAGAAACGACTGCCCTCTTCACTTCGCGCATGCGTCATCGAAGCTCTCCTCTTCTTCTGCGAACGCGACCTCTTCGCAATTCGCTATGCAGCCGTTGAACGAGCAAAGTCACTTCTTCGCAAAAATATGTCATTTTACTACCAAGCATCAGTTACTCTCTTTGACAGCATAATATCGCGCATTGACGGAAACTTTCAGCGGTCGGAGGCGCTGATTGTTGACTTTTTGGCAGCTGATCATGAGGGGAATACACGATCTGATAATGCATTACGAGGAAGATTGCACATATCGAATATTGAGAACAAAATACATCGGTATGATCCTGGCGTTGCATCGACGATATATAACTGGGAAGGAATTCATCCCCTTTCGACATTCGAGATTGAAGTTACGAGAAGACTTCAAGGCGTGGCGGCAAAGTTCTTCCATTCCATCGGAGACTTCAAGACCACTAGGGCCTCGTTGGAACAGCATCTTTGGCTCAACTCGACGATGCCGATAAGACCGAATACTCGATTACTCATTGTCACACGGCTAGCTGAGATTCATTGCGAGTTGCACGAGTATGAGAAAGCACTGGAGATTATTCAAGTCGAACTCGATGGCATGACTGCACGCAAAGGCCGGCCGTTCCGAAGATTATCCATGGCCAGAGCAGAAGGCTACATCGGCCTCAACCGCTTATCCGACGCGACCACCGTTCTGCAAGAACTCATTAGCGTTGAACCGCCTGAACTCGATGATCTAAACGATCAAGTCCTTCGTGTCCGGCGTCTAATCCTCTCAGCGCGTATTCACCACGAAGGCAACAACTTCCCCGAAGCGCTACAGCACTGGCAACTTACGGGTCAAATGATAGATAGTCTATCGATATTCAAGTCCCGACATGGCTGGACCCTCGCCATTGTACATTTATCCATGGCGCATGCGCATATTGCCCTGGGAAATGAGGAACTTGCGCGACAGGCGTGGAATGCAGGTGTTGAGATTGCGATGAGGGAGAGGTTTGAGTATGTGTTTCCTGTGCTGGCGACGACGTGGCTGCATAAGATTGTAGGGGAGATTCATGAGGTTAAGGGATGGCCGTTGAGGGTGATGTTGCCGGGGGGTAAGTCGGATTTGACGTGGCTGTAGGAAGAGTGGTGGTGTTATGATTCGTGTATATAATTGGACTTATGCAAGGTGTAATAATGATTTTGCAAAAGAGAGGATCTCGAACTTGCGAACCGCAAAAACGAAGGGTGAGTGGCGCAGGTCAGATTTTAGGTATTTAGGTTCGGAGTTTAGAGAGTTGTAGGTTTTAGGAGAGATACCACTGCACCACTCACCCTTCGCCGGGGATATTGACTGTGTTTTTGGTATATATGGGTATCATGCTGAGAACACTCCGAGGTGGCAACTTTGTCTCTGCATTGAATCAAAGTGTTCGGGGTGGCTGCCTGGAGAAAAGTTAAGTCTGGCCTGGCTGTAGCATCATGCTCATGTTTCCCTTGCAATGGGACCGCGATGTCTTGAACTTTTGTGGCATGATGTAAAAAAGAATGCGGTCTCGAACCTGTGATCTGCAAAAACGAAGGATGAGCAGTGCAGGGAAGAGTTTAGGTATTTAGGTTCGGATTTAGAGAGTACCCATTGGCTCGACTTAGGTAGCAACATCACTCAACCCAAGAGGTGCGAGCCAACGGGTATGGGTTTTAGGAGCGGGACCACTGCACCACTCACCCTTCGCCGGGAACATTGAGAGAGATTTCGGTATATAGGGGTATCGAAGACAGAGTGACTGGACTGATTGTGGCTTTGCGTTGTTTGCGAGGCCTGTGGCGATGAGTGAGTAATCGCACCAGAGGAACCAATCGTGAAGTTCTGCCTAAAGTTTAAACGCGTCAGCAGCAATTCTGGTCTTTCCAACTGAACTTTATTGGAAATAATGATATTTCGTAGGTCTCGAGATATTCGGCATGCACGTGGCGTTATGAATGAATAGAAGGATTGAACGTGGTCTGATTATTCGGGCAGTGAATGGCCACTAAGATCCCCGCAAAGCCGTCGGAAAAGCCAGATATAAATAAAATCGCAGAGATTCCGTGAATTAAATCAATAACTTTCAGACTTTTCCAGGTCCCTCACTCATAGTACGTCGTCCTTCAACTTCTATCATTTGATCCGCCATCAGACCTCGTGCTAAACCCTTTAAGCGTAATGGGTAAGATTGTAGTTTCGCGTCCCGCCTTGATGACTGTTCCTCAAGGTCACAGACGATGCCGGCGGGGTAAAGCTTCTCTCAAAGCCACGTCAACGCGGTCGAAGGTTGCCTGGTCTGAAAAGTATACAAGACTTGACGCTGAGTAACTTATGACGCTCCTTTTTGACACTGACTCATAAGTAACGTAACAGCGACATTGGAAACATCTGGCAACTGTCTTGGCGCGGTGAATTCTATCGTGGTGGCCCCGTGTTTATGAGCGCCTTGTCTGGCATTGATATTGCACCCTGGGATCTGAAAGGATCGTGGAGGCTCTAGACTGTTATTTAATCTCTTTGATCAGGATTCATGTTCGTTCAGTTGACAGATGAGTGTTTGTTTCGCTAACCAGGAAAAGCAACGAAGCTCAATGTACCAATATACCAGCTACTAGGTGGCAAAGCCAGAGACAAGGTCCGTGTCTACAGTTAGATTAGTGGCGACAGACCAAACGATGCAAAGGCCCAAGCGTAAGTAAGTGATTCTACTCATGGTGCCAACTACTTGCGTCTATTAGTCAAGCCCGCAAGGACCAAGTCCCTCGTAGTCAAGATGAATGGTACGGCAGAAACAGCGTGGTAGGATTCGTCATTGGGCTTCAAGGAAGTCGTTTTCCGGGTCCAGGCAGTTAAATAAATTGGGTTGGATGTTGCAGTTGACTTCCTTGGTCGTGTCCACCAACCCATGACCAAACGTCTTGCCAAAGCTCTAGAGCCATATGAGCCGCTTTTCATCGAAGTACACTTGCTCTCTTAAAGCTAGCATTACAGTATGCTCCGTCAATCTAGATAGTAAATGGAACACAACAGACCCTTATATTATTATTTTACTGCCAACATTATATATTGTTATAGCCACTAACGTCATCTGAAAATCCGCCAACTATCAAATCCCGGTAATGCTAGTGGGCGCATTTAAATATGTATTCGCCTCGTCTTTAGCGAATCGTTCCAATTTAAATTCTTGGTCAGTGGAGATAAAAATCCGACACCTATGATCTGTTATCTCCAGTCTCCTCCTGAAGTGAGACATAACCCAATTCGTGCCTCTCTTCTCCCATCAGGTTTACCGTACCCCTCAGGACAGGAATATCGTCGCCGCCCCTCTCCCAGGATCCCTGCCTAGCATTCTGAAATGCGCGCCGCTGTAGTTGAGATACCGAGTCAAGCCTCCACTGCTCCAATCGGACGTTCGAGGTCGGCTTCTTGTTCTTGGCCTTAGATGACGTCGCCCTACGCACCAGTGAGAACAGCTTCCACGTAGAGTCAACGATGACCTCCATCGCGAGGCTGAGGATGATGATACCGCCACCGATGCCCGCGATGATGGCAAGCCCGGCGATGGAAAAGGTCTGCCACTTGGCGATGTTTCGCAGCTTCTGCTGGCTGCACATACTCTCGAGGTCTGAAGAGATGTTGGTCTTTTGTGAAGTCAACAGATTCAGGTTCAGCCGCATGTAAGGATCTAGCTGAGAGTCATCTTTGAAGGCAAATGAGACGACCCTGAGCTGGTACATAGCCAATGTCGTTTCGAACCAGCCTCTAGCCTCTGCCAGCCACTGATCACTGGGCAGGCCAACAGAAACGCTGGAAAACACATTCCGCTGGGCGCGCAGCGCAGCAACACCGAGACCATTGACAGCATTGTACATCTCTGTCAAAGAGCTAGGCGACATGAAGCGCGCTGCGGCGGCCATCTGGGCGTTATTGAAGTTCAGCTTCTGGAACTGGCTCGTCACTTGCTTCACGGACCCCATCGTGGTCTGGATGCTACCGGATGGGTTCTGGAGCTGGTAGCGGTCTATGCAGGCCATGAGGCCGGCAGGCATGTCGGGTGTGAAGAAAGAGGTGTCGTTGAGGGGCCTGGTCGCAGAGAACAAGGGATCTGTTACTTTGGACTCGTATTTTATGATACCGTACTGGATGACGAAGAGGCTCACGTCGCCGTCTGACGAGTTGAAGTCCGCTATAGGCGTCCAAGGGCCATCCACTCCTTGAAAGGCGTAGTATGGCCTGCAGATGGTCAGTCCAACAGGTCTTCACCTGCATCACCCATTGCCTACGCTAGAGTATACTTACTGAATATTGTATCCGACATAGTCTGGGGCCTGTCTCTCTATGGCATAGGCCGTATAGTTCTCAGACAGGCCCTCGACTGGACCCAAGTCGTACTCGTATCGAAACAGGTCATTTCCAATGGACGCCAGAGTCGTCAAGTCTCGAACGTCCACAACCGCGCACGTCGCCTGCTTGCGCATCTGCACGCGATCCGACACTGGCGCATTCATCCCAAAATCCTCATGTGAGTCCATCCAACCTGTCTCCATCGTGATCGGCGACACCTTGCACCGACTTCCAAACGGACAGTCGGATATCTGATAGACTGCGTAGTCAAGGTTCTGTCGGGGTAGGACGGAGCAAGACAGGGCATCCGTGGAATTATAGCAGTTGTTCACGTAGTTGAGAGCTTCCGAGGCAATTCGCAGGCTGTTTTTCTGGAAAGCTATGTTTCCTTGGGATGTGCTCCGATTCCACTGCTCGAAACCGCAATTTTGACTCTTGGCTAGAACCTCATTCCCCTTGTACACCGGGTGTGTTGTCAGGAATGGCGATGCGGGCCCAGCAGCGGTGTAGATTAGCCAGACAAACGTTGGTAGGGCGCCAAACAAGCACAGTCGACGCTTTCGTCGGGTCGTGTACGGGCTCGCTCGTCGTTTCCACCATTTCTTCCAGCTCTCCAGCCCCGCATAGACAATATTTCCCTTTATAAGAGACCACACGAGCCCGAGCGGGGAGGACATGTTCTTGTACAGCGCCTGCTGGGAGATATGAATGCCATCATGCGGCTCGCCTGGGTTCGCACGGCAATAATACACGACGAAAGCGATTAGACTCCAGAGTTGGCCGCCTGCGATAGCGATGAATGTGGAGGTACTGGCAACTAGGATGGAGCCGACAAATGCGGGCAGCGTCAACTGCTCGGAGTAGTCAAGTGAATAGTTATGCCACAGACCCCAGTGGATTTTGTAGTCGCTCATGGCTGGATTGCTGTCGCGATGATAGTAATCTTTCGTTCTGAGTTTCAAGAAATGGTAGGCATTGAGTTGATACTCCTCAGCAAGATATCTCGACTGACAAGCCGAGGACCGTCCCCGGCATCAGTGGGGGCCATTACGCACATGCGTAAGCAAAGAGGAAGAAAATCAGGTATTCTACACTCGGTGTTCGCGGTCTCTCGGGATATCAGTGCCGATATATCAATAGTTGTATGCAATGTGAGGCCCTGCAGTCTTAGTTCTACGCCACACCGCTGCTGACAGGGCTGAAAGTCCAATCGACGGGATGATTATTCATCACACTTTGCCCCATAAGGATCATTTGTTTTAGGTGAATCCCGGTTAAGTCTAATTTAGAATTGAGGAGGGCAAGCGTGACAGGGGGTTTGAAAGTCAAAGGCCACACAACGACGTCAAGCTGCCAAGGCTTACGCGTCCTTGGAATTATTCCATAGATATCATCTACAAGTAGTCTCGCCATGGAGTGTAGCATCCTCCCCATATTCTTCCATTTTCAATCCGATATATTTTATTAAAAAATATTGACTGATAATGATTCCTCTCGTCTTTATCTGGGCAGTTCTGGCTTCCGCCCAACTCCCTGTACCTAACCTAGGACCTGAACTCAGCGAAAATATCAACTTTAAGAAGACCCTCTTTATAGAGTGTAACGACTTTATACAAACTTGCGCTCCAACTATCTCTTCCTGCGCATCTGTGATTTGTAAACAATGTACAGGCCTAGGGCAGAAGGCTCTCAATGCCTGCTGTGCGAGTGAGAGCGAACCAGCGTCTTGTCTTGGCAATGCGCTTCGGATGCCTAACTCTGCCGAAGCATCGGCAACTACTTCAGAAGCTGGCCCTACGTCATCGTTGTCGTCCGAGGCTGCCGTCAGTACAGCTACGGCCGAGGCACCCCGTGTGACCAAGGCTCCCTCCGGCAATGCAGCCTGCGCGAGTGTCTCCGAGTCTTTGAGCATCTGCAACAGCTTGAGCCCAGGCGTAGTGTCCTCTTCATTCCTCTTCCAGGCGCCCTGCCTGTGCTATAACGCCAACTACAAGTTCGACCCGAGCATTTACGATGAACCCTTTTCAAACTGCTTGGCATACTATTCCACTGCGTCACCGTCCTTCTACGCCTCGCTTGCGGCGTCTTCGATTGGCTCCAAGCCGTGTGCTAGTATCGGCGATGTAGTCAAGTCTTGTTCTGAGGCAGGATCATGCACGCCTGTTGAGACGGGAACTCGCAGCGATAGGTCGATAACGTCTGGCAGCAGTGATCATGGATCAACTTCAACACTGGTTCCACTGACAATAACCACGTCTACTAAGAATGCAGGGCAGATAGTTTCGTCCGTGAGTCATACGTTGATATCATATAAAGAGATTTGTAGGCTAATACATGTTACAGGGAGATGCAAGTATAGTCGGAGTTGTACTGGTATGGGTATTGTACTTGTTCTAAAGAATAAGGTTGTGTTTACATGAAATTCTCTTAGAGTAGTTTAGAGACGTTAATAAATAATACTACTTGTTTAATCATACGCTGAATATATACATCGTACGCGGGGATCAAGTCTATATACTATATATTGATGCTCTGTTTCCTTTCCTTTAGATTAAAGCCCTGCCATTAGGCTTTATAAATACAGCTAAAATAGTCTCCTTTTCTGTTCTAAAAGACAAAATCGAGTGCTTGTCCTCTGAATGCTGCAGATAACGTTTGGACAGCACCCTCACCAATACCAAATGCCATGATACAGCCGTAGTCCTATCTATTATGACGAACACTTAGAAGAAGAATAAAGAAAACGCCGGGTCGAGTGACCTTTAACTAAATTACGGGCATGTAAAGGAACCCTTTCGCCAGTCGGTCATTAGCCAAACCAGTCGCATCTAGATCGAACTATCAGAATTCAGCTTTAACTACCGGCAGGGCTCATCGAAAATGACTGACAGCAAATCCAATCAATATCCAGCGTCCCAGATTCAATCCAATGATGACATAGTAACTGTGGTATTTTTAGCTACGGAATTTGAGGATCTTATCTATAAGGTATATGCCACATACTTTAGACTAACAGCAGAAGCCCCTAAACTCGGCTTCAACTTAGCTATAGCGTTTTACTAAGGATAAATAATTTATTTAGCTATAGTAGCTAAATTAATAGCCCCTAGGTAGCTCTCCTCGGGATATTATACATCTTGATCTTGGCATTTCTAATCTTTAGCTTATCTCTTTTTATATAAAAAAATCTTTTATTAACTTAGTAGTCCATCAACCACGTCCTGTCGCTATAAACCTATGCTTTTTAATCCAGTCTCTCGCTATATGCCTTGTTTCAACCCAAGCGCGTTTTGCTTTTACAGGACTATGCAAGCCATTGACAGCCGCTTCCGCCAGCATAACTACTACTATTACTACTTTAAGTGAAGTATAAGTTCGACCTTGATCCTGGGTGCCTGCGAGATGCCGTCGTCTTCGAGGGCTGTGACGGCTAATTTCCCAGCGTCTGAGAAACTGTCGTATGGGCGCTCGGACATGTCGTGGCTGTTTGAAGGAATGAAGAAATCGAGTGTTTGCAGAATGATAGAGCCTAGCCATTTCGCCTTGTCATTTAGGTAATGGATCTATGAAGGATATACTGCATGGAGATACTCATAGATCGTCTTTATTTTGCGAGGCGATCATAGTGCATATTTTCTTATCTTGGGAAGGATAGACGAATGGGAGACAAGCATACAAGGGTCAACTCATGCACGTGATATATTCCAGCCCAATTGAATTTTCTGCGCCAAAGATAAGTCTTGTGTTACGCTGTGCCTCAACACCTCAACATGTCTTCCTCCTCCTCCAGTGACGATGGCGTGGATCCAGTTGACCTCGCCAGCAACATCGGCACATGGGTCGCCGCTGGCGTAGCCATTATTGCGCTAGTCGGTGTAGTCGGTCCATATCTTGCCCTGCAAGCGTCGATGAGTGATAAAAACCGCGCCATGAATGCGGTGCAAGATCAACAGCAGAAGTACATCTCTAGAGGCTGGCGGTTGACGAGAGGACTACGCGTGTTTAGAAGGATTCGCGTGCCCAACCTTGCACCGGGTTACATCACCAATGAGCCGGACACGGCCCCGCTTATACCGCCGCTGAGTGCAGCTTTGGGACGCTGGGGGTTCAAAACGAGGGATTATTTGCCGTGGAATACGGGCTGGGCTAAGATTTCTGAACTGATTGAGTCTTATGAAGTAAGGGATGGGATTAGCAACCGACAAGTTGACTTGGACGTACCCAAGACTGGCGGAACACTCGAAGTTGTCAACAGTCGGACTGCGTTAGTAGTCAACAAACACTGGATCCTGATTCTGGGTCTTCTCGGTCGATATGGAGACCGTGTTGACAAAGGCATCCTGCAGCGAAAGGGAATCAGGAGGAACTTTGATGGGGAACGAGCATCAATCCGACATTTCGCTTTACCGAGGAAAGCCAAACAAAGAGAATCAGATTTGGCATTCGAATGGGTTCGCAAGAAACAGAGTCACGAAATGAGCAGAATGAGAGGCTCGTCTAGTCGAGACTCGGCAAGTTCGAGATCCTGGTCAGACAGCGACCCAGACTCTGATGGAACCGTGATGGCTGTGCGTCGAAGTGCTTATGGCACCATAACCCTCGAAACGACACCCCAACCTACGATACACGGAATCACAGGCAAACTGCAGCAACTCGGCCGACACAAAGGATCGTGGAGTTATCTAACTTCTATATCGTTTGTCCCGCATATCGCGAAAGAGATCTTTGAAGCAGGTGTCAATGAGAGGAGGGAAGGTTCCTCGTTGCAAACGTTGTTCTGGCTCGCTCATGGTTTCTTACCGTGTGGCAGGACAGTAGAAGGGCGTCAGATGGTGATATCTCTAGAGTCACCAGACCTTTCTCTTGAATCGATCGGTAGGAACGTTGATGATATACTAGCCTGGCCTGCATACTCTCTCCAAGAGTCGGATGATGTTCCCATCTCAATTGGTATTGCAATGCAGTGCCTCGGTATCCCAGAGCCACAAATATTGCAATTCCTCCCACTTGATCCCGCGAGCCAAGCAAAACGAGTGTTGGAAAAGACCAGTCATCACTCTTGTGACGGAACTCAGAGTCTAGCAGATGAATCAAATGAAGGGAACCGCCGATGGGAACGTGAGCTACCAGCACAACAAGCCGGCCTTAGCCTCGATGGCCCATGGGTTCGCTATTCAAACCCATCACAAGAAAACTTCTGCCTATTCCGACGACACGATTTTGGAAAGACCCTAAGACTCATACTCACTATCGAATGGGATAACTGGGGGTTCCTGATATGGAAGGACAAGTTCTGGATATCAATCCTACGGCGGACCACTAGTATTCTGAAGATCAACAAGATATGTGATTCTGAGTTTGGGCGAACCTTCGGACTAACATCTCACTCTCGAGTCTTTGACTGGAAGCAGAATGGCAAGTTTTATCCACAAAGATTGGCAGATCAGCTGTCCTTCGACAAGTTTCTGACCGAGTATCTCGACACGTATGATCTGCGGGCTCTTCGTCTCTCGCTCGGAGTTCTTTACATCTTGGATGCACAACTCCGAGAGAGTACCCTGAAAGCATATGCGAATCTGGGCAATAACGGAGAAAAGAACGATCCGCGTTCCCAAGCAAGGCTAAAGTACCTTGAATCTGCTCTGGAGGAGGTTGAGGCAGAGTACCGAATCCAGAAGATCATGCACAAGGATGACGAAACACCATTTTTAAACAAGAAGATGGCGGAGATATCAGACTCTGAGTCTGTTGAGGGAGTCTATACGCATATGCTGATAAGAGCCGTGGATACTGAAACACTCGACCGTTTCAACATCGTCTATGAACCAGTGAGTACCTGTCAATTCCGAAGAAACCTACTGATGATAAAAGGCCGACGATTTATTATACCGCATTACCGGATACATCGCCCCATGGGAGCAAAAGATTTTCTTTCAACACACTTCTCTACGCCGAGAACTCAACCAAATGAAAAGCCGTATGGTTGGCGGCGTATTGGAGTATACGTATAAGACGAGGCAACTGAAATGGTACTCTGATAAGACCTCTATGTTGGAGTATAGCACTTGGCAGTTAAGTCCCGAGGACGTAGTCATGAATGGTGAGAAACAGTCGATGTGGATTGAGGAGAAGGATATGGTTATGGTGGTATTGTGGGTTGCTAATAGAGCGGCGATGTGGATTGGTGCTTAAGACTCAAAGCCGTTGTTGGAGTTTGTTGAGGATTTGGATACATATGCTTATGTATTATAGGAATCTTGTGTTATTGATCCTTAAGTCCTTTATACTTTAATAAATAAGTTAATTAAGTATTTTCTAAAGTTTCTATTTTATAGGCAGTAGAATTAAGGTAAGTAGTAACTTAAGCTTTCCGCTTTAGTCAATGTAAATAGCAAATACCCTCTGGTAGCTTTGCTGTATCTGCTAGATTCACTGCACATCTAATTAGTCATGATCTACCCTGTCGTCATCTCCATGTCATTATCTAATGCCTTGCTTTTGAGATGATAACAGGAAGGCGGGGAACGTAAGCGTAAGCGGAACACGAGCTGGTCCAAACCCCGCGTCAAGCTCGACTTCGCATGTTGAAGCCTATTAGATCTTCAAATAAATCAATCCTGTGATCCTCCTATACATCACCAGGTTTTTTGCAAAAGCTCATCCAGCTGACCGATCCTATCTATCTCAACCATGGCCGCTACAACGAAAACGGCAGATTTGCCAGCGCTGGCGACCACGAGGGACATCACTACAACATCAACCTACAAAGACGTGTTGAAACGACACCAAGAACACCTACAACCTTCCAAAGACACCCCTGTTAAGTTTGGGGATGTGGCCTGTTCTCCAGACGGAAAGAATGTCGCAGGGATTGTGACTGTTTACGAAGATCTTAAAGGCCGCGGGTCAACCAGACTGGCTATAATTAACGTCAATGACGGAAGCATAACTACTTTTGGAAACCAGAGTGGCACAGATTCTAAACCATGCTGGTCGCCTGATGGTACAACTATCGCATTTCTATCTCAAGTCGATGGCTTGAGCCAGTTGCGGGTCCTGGACCTAGCTTCCGAGAACATCAAGTCCACAGACAAGATTCCGGGAAATGTGGAACAGTTGGCTTGGTCGATTGATGGCGCAAAGATTCTCTTAGTCGTGGCCGGTCTGGAAGCTGACCTGGCTGGCGTGGATAAAGGGCGGGCGTCGCAGGGTTCTGAAAGGGTCTCCTCTGAGTGCAGTTGGATGCCTACGATAGAAGCAACGCCCACCGCTGAGGCTTATCGCACCGCTTGGGTGCACTGCATAGCAACAGGCGTGTCAGAGCAAGTCACCCCAGCGATAATCAACATCTGGCAAGCTGTCTGGCTATCTGACACTGCCATCCTGGCGTTGTGTTCAGACCTTCCGGGAGAAGAGCACTGGTATCACGCTTCACTCTGCGAGATTTCTCTGCAAACGGGAGCTGTGAAGCATGTGTTTGGTTCAGAGCTCCCGATGGAGTGGCTCACGACTTCGCCTAGCGGTGCGTTTGTGGCGTTTGCGGTGGGGGTCGCTAGTGACAGAGCTATCTTGACGGGCGATCTTCACATCCTCCATGTTTCGACGGGTAAAGTGTCCAAGATTGATACTGGCGGCATCAATGTGGGTGCGATTTCTTGGGTGGGAAATGATGACCTTGTTGCTTCTGGTTTGCATGACGGGCGAGATGTAGTCTTCGCTTATGAGCGGTCGACGAACCAGATTCAAGAGCTTTGGAGTAGTGAGAAGCTAAGTGTCGCTGGAGAGGGCATCTCTCAGGTTTCTGGGTATAAAGATGGGGACGTTCGCGTTGCTTTCGTACAGCAAGGCTGGTTCACACCTCCGACATTAGTAGTAGCTTCTTCACTTGGCGTCCGAACTATCAAAGCATTCGCTTCCACTGAGATGCAGGAAAGGGTCAGAAAGCTAGGTCAAGCACAGACTGTAAAATGGAAGGCTCCAGACGGCTTAGAGACCTACGGGTACTACCTACACCCACCAACCCAAGGACCATTCCCTACCATTATGCACATTCACGGAGGTCCAGTGTTTGGTTGGAGACCCAGGTATCTAGGCCTGGATATGCAGCTGCAGGTATTGCTAGATGCAGGATTCGCAGTATTTGAGCCTAATCCAAGAGGCTCATGGGGTCGTGGGCAGTCCTTTGCCAAGACGGTCTATGGCGACATGGGCGGTGTTGATACTCTAGACTACCTAAGCGGCATCGATCATCTGGTGGACAAAGGCCTAGCAGATCCAAGTCGACTAGGAGTTTATGGGGCTAGCTACGGTGGCTTCATGACAGCCTGGCTGATCTCCCAGACGGACCGTTTCAAGGCCGCTATACCCACGAGTCCAGTGACAGACTGGGTCAGCGAGCACTTCACAAGCAACCTTGCACGGTTCTGTCAAGATTTCCTGGCTGATGATGTGCACGACTTTGGTGGAAAGTATCTATCTCGTTCTCCGATTCACCACGTCCGCAAGACTAAGACACCGACGCTGCTAGTATGTGGAGCATTGGATAAGAATACTCCCCCTGGCCAGGCTGTTGAGTTTCACCACGGTTTGATCGAGCAGGGTGTTCCATCGGTTCTTCTGACGTACCCAGAAGAGGGGCATGGTGTTAGGAACATCCCAGCTCGTGTTGATCTCATTGCGAGAGAGGTGGAGTGGTTCCGGAGATATATGTAGTGTGAAGCAAGATCTCTGTTTCGCCAGGCTCTCTTACATATCCTGAACCTTGGGAAATCTTAGATCCATTCTTTGTAAACTATCACAATGTCGATAAGATTGGCCGAGAGCTTAGGGCTTAGAAGAACACAATTATCGCATGTATTAGTTAACTTTGTGAAACATTTAAACAGTCCTAGTAGTACCAGCAATACATCGCACAACCACTTGTTAGCCTAAAGGATGATCAGACCAGGTATGCACTCTTATCATGGAGGGCTCTCTATCAGCTGTAAGCACCCAAGTTCAGGATATCCCATCTCCATCGCTGGACTCAGGCCTCAACAATCTCATCCCCCTCTTCAGCAAGCATCAATCTCGGAACGCTGTGCTTAAACACATTCCCAGGATCATACTTCCTCTTCAGCGCTGCCAACGTCTCATAATGCTTCCCATAGATCTTCTTGACATCAGCATCCTCATGAGATCCAAGCGAGATATACGACCCCTCCAGGATATTATCAGCATCTTCTGCCTGAATTTCTGCCTTGACCTTGGCCGCCCACTGAACTCGCTCTTCTGCGATGCCCTTGTCTGCAAGAATAGCGTAAATCTCAAACATGTGATGACGAGCTCTCGTGCCAAAAACAGACTTTTTCTCAGGTTCTTGTGCTGAGAGGAGCGTATGGTATGAGAAAATTAGACTTCCGCCTGGGGCATTGACGCAATGTTTTGCTAGGATGTCGATCGCCTTCTTTGTTAGAGTCTTACAGTTGAGGGTGTAGACTCGACCGTAGGAAGGCCAAGTGACCAACTTCTCATTGTTCTCGAGCATTTCAGCAAGTTTGATTTCCTGTGTATTCTCCATCACGCAAGTCGCTGCTCCAGCAATGTTTTTGATCCACGTGCGGCCGTCATCTTTGTCGTCGCCGTGCCAAGTTGCGATTACCATGAGACTGACTGGCTGGCCTGGCATTTGGGCGATCATCGGTTGAAGCTGTAAGTGCACTGGGAGTTGGCCTGATTCGAGCAGCTTTTCGTAGTGTTGGGTGTAGGATGTCAGGGCTGAGGATAGGTCGCTTGAGTCGTAGATGATCATGGACGAGAGGATCTAGTCGAGTGAGTGAAGGTTTTTGTTCGAGTGAGACCAACATACCTTATCGATCGGGTAAACTTTAATGGTAAGCTCAACGATTACACCGAGTGAGCCGCCGCCGCCTCGGATACCGACAAGCAGTTCCTCATTAGCATCCTGGACTTCTCCACGAGCATTAACAATCTCTGCTCCGATGATCTGGTCAACACCAAGGCCATAATGCGTCGTCAACGGTCCGTAGCCACCCAGAGTAGCCCATCCGGTATATCCTACACTAGCAACAGTACCACTAAAGTCCTTGATCAGTATCGCAACTTGCCAAGGTAGTTCGAACTACTCACGTAGGCGTACTCAAGCCTTCTTTCACCAAGGCCCTGGCCAATTCACCACTGAGAATACCCCCGCCGACTCTTGCGCTTTTTTTGTCTTCAGAAATAACAACATGCTTGATGTCTCGCATATCAATCACAAGCGCCCCATCGACCAATGTTCGACTGGCGCAGTCGTGGCCTCCTCCTCGAACGCTGAACTCGACGCTGTTTTCGAGGCAGAACTGCACTATCAAGGCCACTTCATCGCTATTTTGAGGTCTGACTACACCAAGAGGCTGAACGTGTTTCTCAACAAAACATTGTTCAACTTGCTTGTAGCCTTCCGCATCAGGCGAGTAGGTCTTGGCTTGGGTATTGGCCAAGTAAGCCTTGAGCATTGAAAACACAGGTGTGACAGTCATCATGAATACTGTGCAACTGATGTAGAATGAACACGCAAACATGCTGGACGTCGGTTTAGTTATATTTATATCTTCGGGGTTTCCCCAGACATAGCCCCGCTGAGCACGGTGTCGGGTCAAGTTCAACCCTAAGCATTAAAAGCCATGGCGTATGCATGTTTCTTACGACAGATGAATAAGCCAATCACCGCGGAAGCAGACGCTACGCTGACATCCCAAGACAGCTGCTTATTCGTCCGAGAACGAACTAATGCAAGCCTGTCTTACTTGCTTTCACGATGCAACTGTTAGTAATACTGAATGAGCTTCCCCTCTTTCCTCTGTCATCTACGATGAACAATGGAGTTTTGTGTATAATATGGTAGAAACAACGTACGCTACGTGGAGTGGCTCGGTTGCCAACAACGGACTAATGGAGCGCTGCAGGCGGGGAATTAGCGTCCGTAAGCCCTTGCGCTTCAGCAGCTTGGCTAAGGCGTATAGCGCATCCAGCGTATTACACATTGCGTCATTGCCGATCAACAAGTGCAGATCCAGTTCCAGCCTTCCAGCTGTCGAAGCAATCACCAAACACTACCTAGCCTCCTACCGGGGTTCTCTGTTGAGGCACTGAAGAAAAGAAAGCCAAGGGTCCATCACAGTTTAGTTAGGACTGCTCTTTGACCTCTTCGAAGGATCTATGGTGGCTCTGTAGGATCTAATCCGTTATCTAAGCGCCCAATCTCGGCATCGGCCTTCCACAGGTGGGGGCTTACGCTGCTGATCTGTAAGGCGTAGCAACCTGTTAATAAGACACTGTGCCACTGCGGCAAGCCCGTCAGCAGCACTCAAGCTTTCGTTCAATTTGCGATAATGACACTGAAGGTTGGAATCATCGGGGCCGGCATAGGTGGCCTGAGTGCTGCCATTGCCCTTCGACGAACAGGGGCCCAAGTTGAGGTCACTCTATATCCATTCTGAAGGAATGGGCTTAGCTGACATTGCGCAGGTCTTTGAGAGATCCAACTTCAAAGATGAAATCGGCGCCGCCATCACGATAACCCCAAATGGAATGCGAGTCCTTCAACACTTCGGCTTTGATCCCAAGACAGCGCGCGGTGTGCAGAATAAGCAAATGCGCATGGTACATCCGCAGACTCTTCAGGATCTGGTCGTCGAGAACTTTAGTCAGGTTGAAGATGACTACGGTGCGCCATTCATGTTCTTCCATCGTGTGGATCTTCATACTGCGCTGAAAGAAATGGCTGTGTCGGGTGATGAGCGATATCCAGGTCTGCCAGTGGTAATTCATAATGGACGTTCTGTGACGAGCGTTGATTGTGAGAAGGCTACGATTGTGCTGGATAATGGGGAGATCTTTGAGAAAGATCTTGTAGTTGTCGCCGACGGCGTTCGAGTAAGTTCAGTATGTATCACGTTATAACCTCGGTTGGCTGATCTTTTGTTAGACTAAACTCATCGACGAAATCACCCAAAAGGACGTCCCTCTCGAAGACATCGGCTCCTCATTCTACCGCTGTCTAATCCCCTTCTCTGAAGTGAACAAAAGCCCCGATCTGGAGGCAATCTTCAAAAACCAGGATCCGGGTTTCTGGGTCCCCTTTGACCTATCTACCGGAACGTTCCTCGTCACGTATCCCTGCCGCGATGGAACGATGCTCAACGTCGCTTTCCGTCACAAGACTAAAGCGGAGAATGAGCATGCAGTTGATTGGAACACTGACACAAGTGTTCAGGACATTACTGCTATGGTTGGCGGGTTTAATCCGCTGGTGGCTAAGTTGTTTAGCTTGTCTACGAGCGTTTCTGTTCATAAACTGTTTCGCAGGGAACCTCTTGAGACGTATACTCGGGGGAGAGCGGTGATAATTGGTGATGCTGCACATCCAATCCAACCAACCCACGGTATGTTTATTAATCCTTTGAGGTTTATACGACTAACAGGATGTATAGCACAAGGCGCAGTTCTTGCGATCGAGGAAGCGGCAGCATTAGAAGCTCTCTTCAAGGACATGCAGAGCCCTGAAAATGTCGTAGAGCGTCTGAGCTTGTACAATGACATTTTGAAACGTCGCATCCATGTTACTCAACTCCTTTCTGATGCCCAGCCTGGGATATCTAGTGTGCTGCGAAAGCGAGCTGAAGATATCTGGGGAGACGGCATCTTTCCACCTGAGGCGATGAACTTTACGAAGCCGATCCGGGACTTCTTTTATGCTTGGGATGTTATAGAGGAGGCGGATGAGGTATTGGCACGTGTGGCATAGTAGTTGGTTTTTCCTGTAATTGAAATACTTCATTAATGATCAATATTGATTCGCTTTTGGCTGATTTCTACGGCCTTGGAATAGTGAACGAAATGCCACTGCAAGACTCGCATGCCTTAGAGACGAATGACACGGAAGTTGGGTTGAAGATATCTGCAACCCTACCTTTATTCCTCATCTGATCTTTAAGTAAATCATACACTTTTCAATAATGCGATAATCAACACATGAGCTCTTCCCACAACCATGCCCTTGTCTCGCATTTACGATAGTCCGTCTCTGCATGATGACGTGCATTGCTGCCCAACCGATGATCAACATCAGCTCCACGGAAGAATAGCACAAACTCTAATGTCTCTCTACCATATCCTTTAACTATTCCAGTCGACCTGTAACATATTCCCTTCAATTCACTAGGCATCCACGTCCAAGATGACTCCTTCACTCCTCCCCCGTAACAGGATCTCAATCGAGAACTCTTGTGCGCACCGGGTCCTCCATATATGGAAACGCGTCACCTTTCCTCAGCTACAGTCATCAGCAAGTTCGTGTCGATTATGCTCCTTTTATGAAGGCATTGTCCTCGATTGCTTGAGAGGGCACTTCCCCGACATATTAGAGGTACTGGTTATAAACGAAGTTGAGGAGAAGAGGGAACTTGAGAGAATGACCGTGGGCAAGAATCATGATTCTCTTATTATTCGACTATCAGACCGCGAGGTCATTTTTGATGTCTTTGCGGACAAAAGGACCGATGATTTTGAAGTTGCGAAGAGTTGCTTTGGTAGTAAATACCGTGTTGGGGAATACACAAACTCTAGGGAAAGTTTTGATTGCGCTCAGGAATGGATATCCGAGTGTTTGAAAACGCATACCTGCCCTAAACCTGGTACAGAAAAGGTTCTGCTACCGAAAAGGTTGCTTGTGGTTGAGGGTGCTCTCGACGATCCAGTCAGATTGATAGAGACTCAGGGCGATGAGTATCCTTACGTCTGTTTGAGCCATCGCTGGGGAGATCCTACACACAAACAGCTCAAGACAACTACACGAACAATCGACAACCACATGAGTAAGATCGACTGGGAGAGTCTACCTGCTACATTCAAGGATGCGGTAACAGTTTGCCGGTCAATGAAAGTACAGTATCTCTGGATCGACAGCTTATGTATTCTACAGAGCTTTGCGGAGATAACACCCAGTGAACTTGAAGCTACCAGGCATGACTTTGCCCAAGAGAACTCCAACATGGCGAGGACGTATCAGAATTCCCATTTCACCATCTCCGCCGACCTCTCAGACCACATGGACAGTGGTTTCTTCTCTAGAGATCCCATCCACGAGTACAAAAGAGACATCATCACTGATGACGGGAGTGTAGCTTCTGTATACATCAGAAGGCCCCTCAATCACTACCAAGAAGATATCCCAAGTCTGGAGACACGAGGCTGGACTCTCCAGGAATTCCTGCTTCCACCGCGAGTGATTCACTTTGGTGCGTTCGACATCACGTGGAGATGCAAAACATGCATTAGCTGCGGATGCGGACATCTAGATCGACGCAAGAGACATCAGGCGGCCTGGCATCGATTTCATTTCCTCGAATCAGCTGCCAGGCCACCCCAGGACAATGAAACAAGGGCGCTCGAGTGGTGGGAGCAAGTAGTCCATGAGTACACAAGCCGGCAATTGACTAACCCCACTGATAAGCTTCCGGCGCTATCAGGCCTAGCACAGCAGCGGAAGCAAGTCAGAGGGGGTGCTTACCTCGCGGGACTGTGGCAGGACACTCTTGCCCATGATCTTTGCTGGTACCATGTCTCGGACTACAACGACCCCAGATCAGGTGGTGTAGGCCACAGACCTCAGGGCTATCGTGCGCCTTCATGGTCCTGGGCTAGTGTTGATACTGACTCAGGTTGTAGCTGGTGGTGGATCGGGCCAATCTTGCTTCACTCACTCATGGTCGGCGAGGAGCCGCAGCAGGCATGTAATATCGTCCAAGTTAGCTGTGAACCCGCGACGAGTGATTCCACAGGCGAAGTTCGGAGTGGATACCTGGATATACAGACGTCGTTGAAATCAGCTGAGATATGCCCGGATCCTAGTGGACGAGTCTTGTGGACCATTCACAATCTTGACCCCTCACTTAGGCTGGAGTTCTTCAAGCCTGATTGCGCACTTGGAGAAGATGGTTTGAACTTGGGGGATCAAATATTTTGTGCTCCGATTGCTGGTCTCGGGCTTTGGGCTAGGATGGACTGTGCTTGTCTAGCTTTGAAACAGATTGAAGGCGATGTCTATCGACGGGTTGGATTCTGCACTATCAGTGGAAGTCCAGACCTTCGATGTCGCCCTGATGGTCTCTTGGAACCAAAACTGGAGAAGTTTGCGTGACCGGGCAGTGAACAAACGCAGATCAGGATTATATGATCTGCCTCGAGATGAATGGTACTTTGGCCAAATATCACATTCATTAAGCTAGTAACGGAAAGTTTTGAGCCACGAATTATGTCTAAGAATGCTGCTGTATCACTGCCAGCGTCAGTCGAACGTCCGTAAACTTCAGGTTCCGAGGTATGATGCCAGAGAAGCCTGAGCTATGAACATCATTCTCTTTAATAAGAACAGGCAGTGTCGCAGCCCCGGCAAATCGGAATCATTGGCCTTTGACTCATCAGTGGTATCCGGTATGGTCGGGTGAAAGAATACGCTCTTCCGCGCACCGTGAGTTAGATGCCAGTAAAGGAATTAGAAACGGAGATAAATAGTATTGACTGTAGGTTCTGAGAGCGAGAAGGACCATCTTACATTTGACCACGCTACTCTCAGTCCCTCTTGCGCCCTTCAATCTTATCTGTGCCCATAAATTGATGCAACACCTTAGGCAGCCTCACAATCCCCTCATTTGCATCCCACCCAATCTCCAACAACGCCGCCACAACCCTAGGCACCGCCAACAGCGTCGCACTTACTGTCCACGGGAACCTCAACGTCCCATCCGCCGTATCTTTAATCCTCGTCGCCAATCTTCGACTCTGGTAATCTGTGCAGAAGCTCACAGAGGCAATTTCTCTCCAGGCAGCGTCGTGGACCTCATCTGGTGTGTCGCCCACAGCGCAAGAGGGGAAGAAGGCTTCGATGGAGACCCTTCTTGCTTCTCTGGCGCTGAGTTTGTGGACTGGCATGTCAAGCACACGGCATGTGAGGCCGAGGGCGCCGAGGATATCAGTTTGGATGTCGATGATCTCATCAAAGAAGTATCCCATTTCTTCCTCCTCTGGCTTCATCCAGGCGAATAACTCCACGTTGGTGAACTCATGCACGTTATACCGTCCCTCCGCGTTGCGCCTAGCCTCAGGCCTATAACATCTCGAAGCAGCGACCCTTCTAAGCGGCAACTCGTCCTCCGAGATTACTGTGTTTGCCCTCATTGCAGCCAGCGCAATATCGCTTGTCCTCGTCAGGCTCATCTCATGCACAGCACTAATCTCGTCCTGCGCAATGTTGTAAATCTGCTGCTTACCGCTACTATCAAGGGGCTGATACCCGCAAGCCGCGGAGATCTGAGAGTAGACTATGGATGGGGCCGTGACAGGAGTCCAGCCTTCGCGGGCTGCAAAGGTGAGCGCGTAGGAGACGAGGGCTTGTTCTAGGAGGGCGCCGGCGCCGACGAGGTAGTACCATCCCCGGCCGGATGCAGCGTCAGCACAAGCAAAGTCGATGATGCCAAGCTGCTTCCCGATCTCGGCGTGATGAATAGGGTTTCCCTTGCTATCCTTGATCTGAATAGTCTTTTCATCGGCGTTGACATGGCAGACAGGCTCAAACTCGGTCTTCGGCGTGTCCTTACTGGCAAGATTCGGCAACGCCAGTGCCAACTCCTCTATATTGCTCATGATATCCTCCTCAACATCTTCAACTTCAAGAAGCTTTGTCTCAGTCTCCCTCGCTTCCTTGAGCGCTCCTTCAATGTTCTTCCCCTCTGCTTTTAGCAATACAAGCTTCTTTTGTAAAGCATTTGAGCGTTCACGTAAAGACTTCGCAGCGTACTGTAAAGCTTGGTCATAATACATAAGCTTTACGATACGGGATGGGTTGGAGGCGAGGTTGGGTGAGTTTCGCGAGAGGCAGTTCTGAGCGTAGAGATCTGGGTTATTGCGGATATGGAACAGATCGAGGGTAGGCTTTGCGGAGATTGAAGGGCGGGAGGGGGTGGAGTAGCATCTAATGGCTCGGATGCGAGTCATACGCTTGCATCTCACGCATCTTTTTATTATGCGGTTCATTGTTGGTTGTTGCGGTATAAAGTTGGTTGTTAGTGAGGCTCAGACTATCATGTAGTTTCGAGGTTATATGGCAATAGTGCCAGCATGCAACAGGGCGCGAATGACCTATGAGTGGGGCAAAAAGCGGTTTCAAAGGCGCTTGGGATACTTCAGAATACGTGCCAGAATGGTAAACCCTTTAAACGTCAGATTCCATGCAAGGCACTGGACTGTTGTCAAATTTCATATTTGTTTCTGTTAGAACCTATCTAGGTAGCATGCTATTAAACATTGATTTCAATAGAATGCAAATAGCAATTCAGAATAATGTCAGTATCATTGAGGTATGGGGCGAAACCAAAGATTACCTTAGTGAGTGGGAATAATGACCCCTTGGAGAAAGGTCCAAACTCTATTTCTGCACGATAACAAGTGGCCCAGTGAAGACTGAAGCATTGATAAGGAGTCGATCAGCAGGGTCTGGGCCTGTCGTCACTTTTGGTCTAGCGGAATATCATTGATAAGCGACCCCAGATAGAAATAATTACAGGCAGCCCCGCCCTTTTCCCTAGCGACCTAGACACTACAACACCCCGTATCTCAAGCGCCTCAATCACCAAAACGCGATACCCAAGAAATGACTCATGGATCCTGGTCGCAAGAGGATAGGCTCCATCGCAGAGTCTGCTACGTCGTCTACTCAGCGGAGTAAACGCGCCAAATACGCGCCTGTAGCTTGGTACGCGACCTTCCCTGTCCTGGGTACTGAGATGAAAAGTGCTGACCTTGGTAGTAATGAGTGTAAGAAGAAGAAGCTCAAGTGTGTGAGGGACGAGGGCGATGAGATCTGTAAGAGATGTGATGTTAATAAAGTCGAATGCATCTTTGCGCCTACGGCTCAACCACCAAAAGAAGATGCTGAGCCGGCGCGAAGACGCTCTACTCAAGAACCTCAGTGCGTATCTCACGCATCTCACAACGCATCACTAATACTTCGCAGAACAGACGTCGGATCTCTAAGCCAACAAGTAATCGCCCTTCAGAACCAAGTCAACGCTCTTACGTCAGCTCTCCAAGATGTATCCCAGCGTCTCCCGCACATGACCCTGTCCTCCACAAAGTCCACTCCCCAAGGCCACCCATCCACATACCGCAAAGACATCCGCAACGTACACACTGAACCGCGGGAGCCTCAATTCGTCGGTCCAACGCGCTCAGCGTACAGTTTCCAGATCGCAGAAAATTCCCTAACCGGCATGGGAATAGAGCCAAACGCTACTGGGGCAAGCACACCCGCTGAATCGCCTAGTGAGACTGAACCTGTTGTTGAGAGTGAGCATCTCTCACCGGGTGTTGAAGATGTAGAGGTTCTGGCGAGTTTGGGAATTGCAGAGGTTCAGAGGCTGTTGGATGTTTATAATGAGGAGATTCAGAGCGTTTATCCGTTCATAGACGTTAATGAGTTGTCAACCAAGGCTGTTTCGGTTTTTCAGACGCCGGGGGAGAATACGCTTAAGGATGTGCAGGCTATCAAGTTGGCGGTTGCTACGTCTGTTGCTATTGAGGCGCAGGGGCTGAATAATATCAGCAAGAAGTTGATCGATGAGGTTGAGCCTGTTATTTGTAGGATATCGGGCGAGGCGTTTATCGACATTCAAGAACTTCAACTCATGATTATGCTGGTAAGTCAGTTCTTGACTCGCTTTACAATTGCTGACGGCGTTTAGAGCATCTACTGGTTTCACTGCGGAGAAGACCTCCTCGCCTGGAGAGCCATCGGTAACGCCGGTCGTGAATGTCTCGAAATCGGTCTCCACCGCCGAACCTCACTCTTTGAAAACTTTAAGAACCCATCCGAACGAGATTTAGCACTTCGTTGCTTCTGGTGTGTATACATTCTCGACCGAAGGTGGAGTTACGGCACTAGCCTATCATTCGGCATTTCCGATCGGGACATCGATCCCCAATGTCCAGAGCCAGTAAGTTCCACTCACATCTTCAGACAAGTGTATACTGACGATTTAAAGAGTGAGCAGCATCCATATCTTCGATGCATGGTCTCCTACGCCAAGCTGTGCTCTAAAGTCTGGGAGGAGCTACCCCTTGATTCTTCACCCTTCACAGTTCCAAAGGATAAAGTCGACTTCTTTGACTTTCTAACGCAGAAATGGTTTCACTCTATACCTGAGGATTTACAGCTCGTGTATCCTCGACTCTCACAAGCTCCGCGTCATCAACCTCGAGTTTTACAACGCTTGAGAACGCTCCTTTATCTAAGAGGCAACTACATCCGAAACTTGGTCCTGCGACATCATGTCATGAGTGCTGAGAATTTACGCTCTGACATGCAGGGCGCTCAACTGGTTGTCAGTCTCGCACAGGATACAATCCAGGTTCTAGTGAATCTTAACGAGACAAGTGACATCTACGCTCGGCAGAAAGCAACGTTTAATTATTTCCTCCAAGGCGCTCTGGCAACAATCCTTCTAGCAGTATGTCACGGCCCAGATGTCTTTGCCGATCGATGCAGACAAAGTTTCCAAGACGCCGTCCGTCTTTTGAAGAATCTATCTCAGCACGGACAACTAGGTCGACGACTATGGCGCTCGCTAAAAGGGACGATCCATCGCGCTTTATCGCTAGAATCACCAATCACACCGACGGGAAACACAGCACTTGCGGAGATTCTGCAGCAGGAGACGCCAGAGGTTCGACAGCAGCAGACGCTGGTTCCGACGAATTGGCCGAGGAATGGACTGGGGAGTAATTTTATGGATGAGAATATGACGGATATGTTTGGGCTGGAGACGGATTTGCTGAATTTGTTTAGTGCGTTTGAGCAGGATAATATGTTGAGGCCGGTGAGTCAGGTCAATGGGCTTGATCAACCTGCGGCATTGCCGGATCAGAATGGGGGTGTTGGGCAGGGCGATGATATGGGTCGTTTCAATGGGGGGTTCTAGTGTCACGGTTTGATGGAACTTATCGGGGACAGACTGTAACAATATGATCAAACATGAGAATCAAAGAGCGTGTTCATTGCATAAGTATCGTACAAATTGAAGCATCCTAAATCCCGTCCAATCCCATGATAATATTGTGTCAAATCAATTTAGACCTCCAATCATAACGAGCAAAAAGAAAATGCCAATCTCTCCGATTTTTGACTATCACTATTGAATTTACTTGTCATGAGTTCCGTCACGAAGACCTTCGACAACATCAAGGTCAACGACGGGAACCTCAAACTTGTACTTGCCACGGAAGACATAGTACGCAATACCAGCAAAGAGCCACCCAGACAAAACAACGATGGAGTAGTTCATGTTCTGAGGTGTGACTGGCATAGCAGATGGGAAAGTGCTAAAGATTACAACAACAGTGATCCATACCAAGCTGATGACGTTGGCAGCTGGGCCAGCGATACGTCCGAGCTTGAAAGGTCCAAAGCCATTGGAAGTCTGGATACTCTTCCTGGCAAAGAGCATAGCGATGATGGGAAAAGCATAGCTGACATACATGCCAATGATCGACATGGACAGAATGGCATTGAAGGCAGTGGTGTTGCCGAGATAGATCAGACCAAGCAGCATCTGAAGAACAATAACAACCACGACAGAGTAAACAGGGATCTGAAGACGTTTGTCGACCTTGCTGAGTTGTTTGTCAAACGGCGTTGACTTGTCTCTCGCAAAAGCCCATAGGGTTCGCGAGGTAGATGTAGTACCAGCGACAGTCGCCGCAACAGCAGTGCATGTGATGATGACAGAGAGGACAGTGCAGCCAGCTTGACTCTTTGTCGCGTCAAGGAAGATCTGCATGAAGGGGAAGCCAGTGGGTGTTGCGAGAAGTTTCTCGAGGGGGCCGGTTGAGAAGAGGAAGATGATGCAGTAGACGAGACCCATGAGACCGTTGATGGTCACGCTGCCTACCATTGCGAGGGGGACGTTGCGGCTGGCGTGGGGCATTTCTTCTGCTAAATGGCAGGCAGCGTCGTATCTGTGATGGTTAGATGGTGATGTAGTGAGTGCGATGGGGGAACATACCCGAGGAAGGGATACACGGCAGACAAGAGGCCGACGAGCCATGATACACCATCGTCGGCCCAGCCACTAGAGTTGGTGACCTCTGTAAAGACAAACGAAGCCGTGTTCTTGGGAGCCATGACACCGAGGACGACAACGATGGTGACGAAGCCAATGACATGAATGGCGCCTAAGAGCCGTCAGTTCCGAACGATCATCCGCCAGCGGGGGTACTTACCCGACACAGTGTTGATGTGCGGAAGAAGTCTGTCCCCCCAGATATTGAGAACAAGGGCGTAGACGAGAACAGCCCAGTAGAACAGCATGCCGCGCCAACGCTCAGGGACATACGTCTCGTTGTTGACGATTATGAGAGCCTGCATTTGTAGCCCGGCGGCAAAGGCAGCAGACGATGTGAGAACAACTTGTCCGCCGATGCTGACCCAGCCGGTGACCCAAGCCGCGGTCGATCGAATGGAAGCGGGCGAAAGGGCAGCTACCCAGTGATATTGACCTGTACCATTCCAAGCGTTAGTCTCGAGTTAATAGAGTTTCGTGTAGGGGGTTACTGACCTCCAGCTGTAGGATAGATCGAAGCGATTTCGCCAAGAGAACTTGCGATGCAGATGGAGCATACTGCTGATAGTAGACTGATGATGTTAGTGGTGCTTGATTCTGGGGACGGGAGACTGACTAGTTGTAGAAGAGACATGGTGCTCCGCCGCTGATGAGAGCTGTGGCGACGACAGAGGATAGAGCTTCCCACGTCGCCATGAGACAAACGCATAGAGCACAGAGCGAAAACAGAGAATACTGTCGTCGGAGTTCCTGCGTATGACCTAACTGCGCAAGACGCAGGGCATCATCGCTCGAAACTCGGGTATTGCCTTCAAGACTCATGGCGTCCTTGTCAACAGCCACGTTAACTTTCTCAAGTTCGCCCATTTTCAAAAAAGAATAATGATAATAATATTTATATAGTAGAAGTTTTTGGCTGTTTTCAAGTTAGTGGAGCTATGGAAAGCACGGAAGTGTCGTTCATATAAATCATTCTTGATAAGGGAAAAAAGAGATATCAGCGTGGACCCTACCCCCCTGGCTGGCATATCACATCCTCTGGATCAAAAACACACGCTAAACAGGGGCCGTATCAAGAACGCGGGGAAGAGCTAACTCGTTACGTAGTAGTCGTTCCCTACGGGCTGCGTTATCACTTGGGTGAGATAAGAGAGATTGCGCTTCCGCGTTCCGAGGGGTGTTCCGAGTGTAACCCTCGGAACGAGACCTTCCGGGGTGTACTATTTACAGACCCCAAAACATACACACTTTTGCTGACGACCAAAACCAACAATTTCTTTGTCTCGAGCTTTTTTGTCCAATCATGGCTGCACCACATCCTCTGTCTGCTCTTACGGCGCGTGAGACTAACCTTGCTCGTGATATCGTCAAGGCGTCTCACCCCGGTGCGCTGCTGTTCTTTAGACAGTCGTATTTGTTTGAGCCGCCTAAGGAAGAAGTCCTTAGGTTTCTTGAGCTTGAGCACTCTGGGGCTCTTAGTGCTGCGTCGCCGAGACCTGATCGCTGCGCGCAGGTTTTCTACGATGTCATTGGTGGAGACCAGAAGTCGGTTTACTATGAGTCTGTGGTTGATGTTACGAAGAGGAGTATCGTTGCGCAGGAGATTATCAGCGAGGAGCACCAAGCTAGTCTGACTACGTGAGTTTACCAGTGCCTTGCAGTTGAAGTATAATGCTGACTTTTTAGTGCCGAGTTTGATATCGTCGTTGAGTCTTGCAAGAGATCAAAGATGTTTCAGGATAAACTCAAGGAGATTAAACTCCCCGAGGGTTTCGAGACAGTCATTGAGCCCTGGCCCTACGGCGCACCAGATCTAGAAGATGGCAACACTCGCTACTTCCAGGCACTCGTCTTTGCGCGTGATGCTCGCAAGGGTCAAGACTCCAACTTTTACGCTTATCCCATGCCTTTGATCCCCGTCATGGACGCAGCTACCAAAGAGATCATCCGCATTGATGAGCCAGCTACGGGCGGCAAGGATGATAGCCTCACTGGCAAGACTTATGCTACTGGGGCTATTGATCATTGCCAGAGCGCAGAGTACGTCCCTGAGCTTTTGGAGAATGGGACGAGGAAGGATTTGAAGCCCTTGATGGTTGTGCAGCCTCAAGGACCTAGTTTCTCTATTACAGAGGGGAATTTGATTCAGTGGCAGAAGTGGAGAATGAGGGTTACGTTTAATCCTCGTGAGGGAGCTGTCATTCATGATGTTCGCTATGATGGACGTCCTGTTCTTTACAGATTGAGCATCAGCGATATGGTGAGTTGACTGAGACATACTTCTGGGAGATATGCTAATATTTGCAGACTGTTCCTTATGCTGATCCTCGTCCACCATACCACCGCAAGCAAGCCTTTGACTTTGGCGACGGCGGTCTTGGCCACTGCGTCAACAATCTCACTCTCGGCTGCGACTGTCTCGGCGTGATCAAGGTAAGCTCAACCCCAAACTCACTCACTTCACGACTAACAACTCCAGTACTTTGACGGTGTCCTCACAGACGCAGATGGTTCCGCCCAGGAAACCAAGAACGTCATCTGTCTGCACGAGCAAGACAACGGCATCGGCTGGAAACACACCGACTGGCGAACCGGCCGCGCAGTCGTGACCCGCCGCCGCGAACTAGTAATCCAATTCATCATCACCCTCGCCAACTACGAGTACGTCTTCAACTACAAGTTCGACCAAGCAGCCGGCATCGTCGTAGAGGCCCGCGCCACAGGTATTGTTTCTGTTGTGAACATGGATCCCGGCAAGACAGCGCCCTGGGGAAACATCGTCAGCCCCGGCGCCCTCGCTCAGAACCATCAGCATGTTTTCTGCGTGCGCATCGACCCTTCTATCGACGGTAATGAGAATACTGTTGTGCAGGAGGAGAGTCTGCCTTTGAGAATGGACAAGAGGACGAATCCTAATGGGAACATGTATGAAGTGCGTCAGACGCAGATCACCACTTCTCAGGGCATTGATGCCGCGCCGTTTAGCAACAGGGTTTTCAAAGTGCAGAACCTGAAGAAACTAAACCGTGTGTCGGGTAAACCAGTCGGATACAAGATCACACCACCACCAACACAACTCCTCCTCGCGGACCCCAACAGCACACAAGCCAAGCGCGCGTTATTCGCGAAGAAGCACTTCTGGGTTACCAAGTACAAGGACCACGAGTTCTTTGCGGGCGGACGGTACACGCTGCTCAGCAAGAGTGAGATTGGGGGTGTGAGCGACGCAGCTGATCGGTGCGATGATGTGTTGAATCAGGATGTTGTGTGCTGGAGTGTGTTTGGACTTACGCATAATCCTAGGGTGGAGGATTGGCCGGTCATGCCGGTTGAGATGCTGCAGTTGCATATTTCGCCTTCGGATTTCTTCACGGGGAATCCGGCGCTTGATGTCCCGTCTGATAAGGACGTTGCGTCAAGGTTGACTAGTGGGTGCTGTAAAGAGGAAGGACCTAAACTGTGAGCCTCGGGAGTGGCATGGTATAGCATCAGATTGTAAATCAGTGTTTGCATTATTTTAGCATGATTAAATTGGACTTTCTTGAGACAACTACCGGCTGCTGCTTGTACTGTGAAACGACTCCGGTAGTGAAGTTGTTGGAACAAAACATCTAGAATATTAGTAACAAGTTACCCTGGAGTCCTTCAACAACTGCGGGTCTGACGCGAGATGGTCGCCACTCGTAAATCCTCCACTTGCTCCAATCAAGTTAGACCTTACTACGCGTCCGTTATACCGAAGCTCTTCAACGCATGACAAATAAATATCAGATCAGAATAGTTACATTCCCCCTCCCATGCAGTTATCGTCACGGATCTCGGCCTTTCTCTCTTGGCACTCAACTACCGACCTGCCAAGCCCACGTCTGTATCACGGAAACGGGCCGCTAGAGATTACGGAGATATAGCCTTGATTGCCCCGTGTGCCCATCTGCGTGATTTATTTCGTCCACTAACTCCGCTTGTCGGAATATGCCGCTGCGGTTCCGAGCCCATAGCTACGGCCCTATCGGAAGACTCATTCCTCTCCGTCACATCGCGGCTCCTGGCACTTGATACTACTTTATCGTATCCCTTTGGATCCGAGGGAGAACCATTTAGGTACCTCTGTGGGGTCCTGCCAATGAGGAAGCCGGTATCAAAGATACTTAGCCTAACCAGTAGTTATTATTAAGATCTAAGTACCCTTGATAATGCAGTCTGCTGATCGTGACCTTTATCCTCACTGCTGTGCCTCTTTGAGGCTGGTATTTGTGGTGTAAAGATCAGCAGCCAATTGATACTGGAGCACGCCCCATAAAAATACTTAACTGGTCCTCCCTCGGATCCAAAGGGATATCCCCTTCAGTGACTGAAACGGCTCAAGCAGGGCGGTGGATTAGAAATACGTAAGATATGGAGATGGTCTGACTGCGGTGAAAGAATTACAAATAATAAGAGGAGTTTGTGAGACCCTGGATTATGCATAACCCCTCATGTAACATGGTCAAAGCTACACCGGAACCTAACATCCTAGATTCCGAGTGGAATGGTCGGCGGGATGTACATAAGTAATATGCATGGCGGTTTCACTGCGCCCTCTTCTCTTGCCTGCCCGTTATCGATTCTAGGTGTCTAATAAGATCTTGATTAGTGGATATTATTATTACTTTACAACCGAATAAACAAACTCAATATGGCGGAACTCACCATCACCGGCGCAACTGGTCGCAAGATCACACGTACGTTATACTCACAAATTCCCATTACGTTCATCTTTCTCACTGACCTACAGTCCCCACCGGCCTCTTCATCGACAACGCCTTCACCCCCGCGGAAGCTAACAAAACCATCACCATCGAGAATCCCACCACAGCCTCCCCCATCGGCCCCGTCTCCGCCGCCCAGACCTCCGACGTCGACCGCGCTGTGCTGTCTTCGCGCAAGGCCTCAGCCACGTGGAAGACTACACCTCCCCAGGAACGACGCCGTCTGCTGAATAAGCTTGCTGATCTTATTGAGCGCGATGTTCAGGACTTTGCGTCCATTGAGGCTGTTGATGCGGGGATGTTGTACAATATGTCTTTGGGGATGAGTGTTCCTCAAGCTGCTGAGACGTGTAGATATTTTGCGGGTTGGGCGGATAAACTTGATGGGCAGAGCATTGACTATGAGAGTGGTCTTGCGTATACTAAGAGAGAGCCAATTGGTGTTTGTGCAGCTGTTGTACCGTGGAACACCCCTCTGTAAGTCACATCCCTTCTCAAACTTATATCAGTACTAACAAGTGCAGCATGATCACCTCATGGAAGCTAGCTCCCGCCCTCGCAGCCGGCAACACCCTCATCATCAAAACCCCCGAACTAGCCCCCCTCTACGGCCAAAAACTCGGCCAACTCATCGTCGAAGCCGGCTTCCCCCCCGGCGTGGTCAACATCCTCTGCGGTCTCGGCACTATCGCTGGCCAAGCACTCGCCGACCACCACGAAGTCCGCAAGCTCTCCTTCACCGGCAGCGTCGGTGTCGGGCGCACCATCCTCGCCAGCGCCGCAAAGTCCAACCTCAAGCGCGTGACGCTCGAGCTCGGCGGAAAAGGCCCCAGTATCATCTTCTCTGATGCGGACTGGGAGAATGCGCTTATGTGGTCGACTGCGGGGATCACGACGCATAATGGGCAGATCTGCGCGGCGGGGAGTAGGATTTATGTGCAGGAGGATGTTTATGATAGGTTCGTGGAGGAGTTTTCGAAGAGGACGAGGGATGCTGTTATGGGTGATCCGTTGTTGCAGGAGACGATGAAGGGACCGGTTATTAGCTCGACGCAAAAGGAGAGGATCATGGGGTTCATTGCGAAGGCTAACTCAGAGGGAACGCAAGTCCTCCACGGTGGATCTCAAACACACGACTCAAAGGGCCATTTCGTGCCCAACACAGCATACGTCAATGTTTCACCCTCAGCCAGCATCATCCGCGAAGAAGTCTTCGGCCCAGTCGCCAGCATCGCCAAGTTCAAGACGGAGCAAGAAGTCATCGATCTCGCCAACGACAACGTCTACGGACTAGCTGCTTCGGTGTTCACAAATGACATTAGCAAAGCGATCCGCGTGTCGGATAAGATTGAGTGCGGATTGGTCTGTGTTAATTCCTGGGGAAGCGTTAATGCGAACACGCCGTTTGGCGGGATCAAGCAGAGTGGGTTTGGGCGGGAGAATGGTGAGGATGCGCTGCATGATTGGACGCAGGTTAAATGTGTCAAGGTCAATGTTTTTAAGCTGTAGATATTGACAAATGCCATTGAATTACCAAGATACATGAGTTTGTTGTGATTTCCGTTTCTGGTGTTTGTGATGACTTCCTCTTGCGGCATGATGAGAAACTACCCATTTCGGAAGTAAATTCATTAATTCCTCATCGAGTACTTACCCGACACTAAGAGGTATAACTAAAAAGGCGCGACTCGCTTCGCTATCAATTGACGCGTGCATGTCTCGTTATCTCTCATTCTTCGGAACCAGATAGCCCGGAACTAAAGCATTCCGAGTGCCACCATCACAAATGCTTCTCCATGACTCGACTGCTTGTTGATCATAATTCTTATCAGTTTCATTTCTCTCCGTTCCGGTCGGAACCCTTCAAGCATTAGTAAATGCTGTATCACTTCAGAAAGACCACGTAATGCTTTGTTAACTTGTTGTGTGGCTTGTATCAGATATCAGATTATCCCTATCTGCGCTCCTGTTTGTTCTCAATCATCGCGGGTAGTTCATCATGATCTCTTCAACGGACTGTCACACGAAATCCTCAGTACTCAAAAACATACAGCTTGGCAAGTTTCTTTCTCATCTAGTCAGGACCATTGAGTCGCGAGAAAGTCGAGATGTCGTCCTCTTATTTGCTGGCGAGGCAGTACGCCTGGTCACTTTCATCATGGACCTGTTAGCATCGTACCTCCAAAAGCTTCAAAGCAAAAGACTCAAAGGCCTCTCCAAGTCATTCTTCAAAATATCTTATATCAACTCAATGGCTACGTCAACGACACGAGCCGCAAACGGTTCAAGAGCACTGTGTGCAATGCTTGATGAATGGCAGATCATGAATCGCCTCTTTGGCGTCTTGGACATGTGGAAAGCGTCCCGAGATCTCATACAACGCATCTCCGCCGAGCGATCAAAAGGAAAACCTGTCAAAAAGCTGGACGTTGGAATCCAAGCCTCGCAAATCCTTTGCCTCAGCTCATTCCACATCTCCGAAGCAATTGGCTTCCTCTCCTCCAAAGGAATCCTTAAACGCTCAGCCAAATCAGAAGAAAACCTGACATTCCTCGCAATCCGCTCCTGGGCAGCGTTCACAATGATCGAGATTGGTCGGTTGTCACTGGAGTGGATGAGCACTATGCAGGATAAGGAGAAACTGGCTACAAAGACATGGAAGGCAAAATGGAAGAGCGATATGCTTCAGAATTTGGCTTGGGCTAGTGTTGCTAGTCATTGGAGCCTGAGAGACGGTTTGATACCCGAGGCTTTTGTTTCGCCGCTGGCGGTGTTTGCGACCTGGAGTTTAGTGAAGGATGCTTGGAAGAATGCGGCTTGATCTTCGTTGTACATCATTTAGGTGACATAGATGAAGTTGAGGCCAGGGCTGGGAGCGTATATCATTATATAGGAATGAGTAAAGTATTTAGGTGGCAGCAAAATATAACGGTAGCTCTACTGTCAGTTACTCAAGCGCATCACGATGTCTATATCCGTATTTCCTGTTGTAACCGAAATCTTGATCTTTCTGAGAAAACATTATGGTCGGAAATATTGCGAAAGTTCCGATGACTTTATAGTGCTTGTGATTGGTTGTTGGAGATCTCGTCGAAAGTTCGGTTATCGGAAAACGATTCCGCGCCGGATACTCGGGCCATGAGAAACTTCGCGATGACTTCAAAATAGTATAATAGGCTTTCAAGAATTCTGAATAGTTGCAGATCACTATCGTCATCAATTCAACTACAGTATTCGACACAATGGCTGATATCGACATCATGACGAACGAGTCCATTCTGGACGAAGCTCTTCTCACAACAGAATCCCCCATTATCGACTCAACAGACTTAATCGTCCTTCTCTCCCTTCTCCTCGGAGCAATTGCCTACCTCTCCAACGGCAAACTCCGAAACATCTTCTTCCCCAAGCCCACAAAATCAGAAGAAACAACAGCTTCAAAAGAAGACAGTCTTCGAAGCATCTCTCACATCTGCAACACCACCGGCAAGAACTGCATCATCTTCTACGGCTCTCAAACCGGCACGGCAGAAAACTACGCCCAGAAACTCGCTAGAGAAGCTAGTTCTCGCTATGGTCTTGATCCCATGGTCGCTGACCTTGAGGAGTACGACTACAATGATCTTTCTGAACTCTCAGAGCAGGTTGTTCTGATGTTTGTACTTGCTACGTATGGTGAGGGTGAACCTACGGATAACGCTCAGGACTTTTATACGTACATCACTGGCGGTGAAGATGGGGAGCAGCCGGATGTTGATCTTCAGAACGTCAAGTATGTTGCCTTCGGTCTGGGGAATAGCACGTATGAGCATTATAACGCTATGGTGAGACGGGTTTCGAAAGCGTTGGATGGGCTTGGTGCGAGGAATCTTGCTGGTGTTGGAGAGGCTGATGATGCAGCTGGGACTACTGAAGAAGACTTTCTGGCGTGGAAGCAGGATATGTGGCCGAAGCTTGTTCAAGAGTTTGGACTCCAAGAGAGAGATGTTGCGTACGAGTCGACATTTGGTGTTCTGGAAAGAGATGATCTGAGTGCTAGCTCACCAGGTGTCTTTCTCGGTGAAGCAAACGCGGATCATCTTGATATCAACTCAGCAAACCGTCTGTTCAGCAACACAAATCCCTACATTGCCAACATCACCGAGTCTCGAGAGGTATTCACTTCTAAGGATCGGAATTGTATTCACATGGAGATCGATCTCGGTGAGGCGGGTCTATCTTATGAGACGGGTGATCACGTCGCTATATGGCCTACGAACTCGGAAGAACAAGTCACCCAACTTCTCCACATTCTTGGTTTAACTGAGAAGAAGGATACGGTTATTTCTATCGTTAGTCGGGAAGCAACAGCAAAGTCCCCCATTCCTACACCGACGACATATGCTACTGCGCTGCGATATTACCTTGAGATCGCTGGACCTGTTTCTCGAGAGTTCATCAACGTCATTGCTGCGTTTGCACCTACCGACGCTGCGAAGACTAAAGCAGCCAAGCTTGGCGGTGATAAGGTGTACTTCAACGAAAAGATCAGTCAGAAATGTCTTTCGCTCGCTCAAGTGTTGAGTATGCTCAGTGGTGGTCCTCCATGGACTAGGCTGCCCTTCTCAGCTATAGTCGAAGGACTCAGCAAGCTTCAGCCCAGATACTACTCCATCTCCTCATCATCTATCGTCCAACCCTCCACCGTTTCTATCACCGTCGCTGTTGAATCAGCCGAGATTCAAGGCCGGCCTGATATCTTCAAGGGAGTTGCTACAAACTACCTTCTCTCTCTCAAACAGGCTCAGAATCAAGAGTCTCAATCACAAGAGTACCAACTAAATGGCCCACGGGAGAAGTACGCAGGCTTTAAAGCACCAATTCATCTTCGCAAGTCCAACTTTAAACTCCCCAGGGATTCATCCCGTCCTGTCATCATGATCGGTCCAGGAACTGGTGTTGCTCCATTCAGAGGTTTCGTGCAGGAGCGAGCGGCTTTGAAGAAGCAGGGTCAGAATGTTGGAAAGACTTTGTTGTTTTTCGGATGTAGACGACGTGATGAAGATTATCTCTACGAGTCAGAGTGGCGGGTAAGTCGGCGATGTCTGGGTTTCTCATTAAATGTACTAACAATAGACAGGAGCACAAGAATACTCTCGGTGACAGCTTCGATATACAGGTTGCATTCTCAAGAGAGACCAAGCAAAAGGTGTATGTGCAGCATCTCATCAAGACTCACGCTGAGGAGGTGATGAGCATGATTGATGACGGAGCGATTGTCTACGTTTGCGGCGATGCGAAGCATATGGCTAGGGATGTGAATTCGACACTCATCTCAATCTGGGCCGAACAGCGTAATATCTCCGTTGAGAGCGCGACAGAGAAGGTGAAGGGTCTAAGAGATACTGCGCGATATCAGGTAAGCATTTTACATCCAGAGTTGACACCATTACTAACACCTCGAAGGAGGATATCTGGTAGATACGACGTATGACAACATTTTTGGAAATAATGCGAGGTGTAAAAAGTTCCTAGCTTAATAAAATACTATACTACTTATTTCTACATAATAATAATCTGCATGTTGTAGTATCCGGTTAGTGAATCTATTTCGTCCGTTGACTAGAGCAAGCTTTCGTATACCGACTCCTCTGAACCTTTATCTAACATGTTTTTACTTCCACTCCCTAACCCTGTCTCCAGCATCTTGCTTTCCATAGCTTATCGACACTTCATCCGTTCTTCTAATCCCACTGACATCGTTCTGAGTCTTCGTATCACGAAGTATACTTTCATCGCTGGCATTGGCATTATACGCAATGACAGTTCTGTTTGATGGTCCGCTACCTCCAATTGTTTCTGTACCAGGCATTGAGCCGTTGCCGTATTTCCGACCGCTATGATTTCCATACATGGGTAGTTTGTAGGAACTCGCTGCGCCGGAGCTGTCGCCTTGGCTGCCGTAGCGGAAGCGTACGTAGAGAGGGCGGAGGACGGGGATGGAGGAGCACATTATTGTTACTGTGCTTTCGGTCGCGGACCAGATGAGCATGTCGACTGTGTCGTCTGCAAAGGTCATTAGATGAATCACTGGCGGGGACGAAGGGACATACAAATGTATTCACTGGCGTTCAGTCCATTGAGAGCGACTGTGCGAACTATACCGCAGATACCAGCACTAATTTCGTCAGTCAAGGTGATTCAGCTTCGGTAAGAACGATGACTTACAAGATACCGAGACTTAAGCCGCATGCGACAGTAATTTTCTCTTTGCGCTTCATGTTGAGCTCCCAGATGACAAACCATGGAAGAATCGCAAAACAAAAGTCCGCTACGACGAACCAAGCTACACAAGTCAGCACGCTCCAACAATTCACAGAACAGCAACTTACATCCCACAGTCAAACCAACCTTGGAAAAGTCAATCCAGCACGTCCCCGGCACCCGTCGATCCCAAGTCCTCTGAACCGGATCGCACTGCACAACGACAACGATACTAGAAAACAGCGTGATAAACACTGTTCCCGCCAGAAACGCCCATATAAAGGCTTTCTGGAACTTATTCCGCACGATGCGCAGCAAAAAGATACCAACGGCGCACTTTCCAAGACCGATTACCATTAGTCCGGCTACTTGGCTGTATATCTCCAGTTCGACGGCTCGGAAGTATGCATCGGGGTTGCCAACATCTGCGAATTTGCGGCCGAGGCCGTATTTTGTACCGGCTGTTACGAAGGCGGAGTAGATGATCTGAAAGACCTGGGATCGTGAGGATGAGTTATTGGAGAGGGAGTGAAGACGTACCAGTGCGATGATGACAAGATAGTCATCTGCCCCGACAGAGTGTAGGATCTGAGATCTTGTGTATAATCTCAATCCAACGAAGATTGCGAAAATAACGACTTGAACCCATAGCACTACATTGAGCATAGGCCCCAGACCTCCGTAGTAACTCGTCATGATTCTAGCAACCAGGAATCCCAAGAGAGCTATCTTGGAAGAGGAGGGGGAATAATGCAGACTTGAGTCGCCCGCGTCGTCTGCTGGACCTCAAGACCTTATCGGCTCCGCGAGACTCACCATCGCCCCTGATCACACGTTTCCAACGGCCGAGTACGTTGCATCCCCGGGCAAAAGAAAAGAACGAAGGATCATTCACTAGCGCGTTTCAATGCATTGTTAAGGAGGATTGTTAACTATCCTTTGTTCTGGCGAGATCTACGCGAAAACCCTTGTCGGCGACATGGTGTGTCTGGCATGCGAGAGACAAACTTGGAGATGGACCAATAATAGGTGGTTGCATGACGGGAGAGATGTATTGGTTACATCCTGGAAATGAGGCAAACATGCGTGACTGTTGGTTGATGCGGGCTTGTTGTCTCTTTTCTCGTAAAATATCATATATGACAGACTTTGGGTGTGGGTGTTGGTTGGCCTTACCGTGACAATCTGGCAATCTGGCCCCTCGTCGAACCCGAATACTCGGGCCTCTGCAGGAACTTGTATTTGCCGTATGAAATTCACGAGGCTTGCAGTGAACTGAGCATCTAACTATTTCTCCTTAGTTGCCGCCGTGTGAAGGATTTGCCGAGACAATAAACCATCTCCACTTCCTCATCGAGCGGCCGTATTTGCTTTTTCTCCGCCGACCGGGTACAATGTTCCTCTACAATCATGATTCGCCCCATTGTCTGCCAACTGCATATGATATCTGACAGGGACGGTCGAGCAAACTCTGCTAGCAGAAGCGAAACCGCTAGAGTAACATCGCCTGTTGATGTTCGGGAACTCAAGCAAACTCGCCCCCAAACTTTAACAAGCAGCTCCGACGCCAGGGTTCGATTGAGGATTATTTTTGAGATAACTCGACGAGAGAATTCAGGCGACATTACGGTAGACCCACTATAGAACGACCGATATGATGATCGCGGCTCAACGTTGCATTTATGAACCGCGCCATTTGGTCGGGCCGTAACGGGTCAACCGCCGCTAGACCAGCGGTTTTAATGCATCAGCCAACGGCTTCTGTGTGCCGGCTATGCGAGTATACTCCAGGCAATTTGATCTTCCATACCCTTTGACTTGGATCTTATCCACGACTTCGGGCTATCTACATTGCAGCAGCAGCTCTGTGCTGGAACACCTGGAGAGGTATCTTGAGCCTCAAGAATCCTGGTGGGTAACGCGAAGAATTACCCGACGTATCCCGCGTTCCCCATGGGATTCGCATCCTAGCATGAGCTAGCTAAGCGAACCTGTTGCATAGAGAGCCAGGAAAGGATGGTGCAACATCTCGTTCGCCATCATTTGACATGTCATTCCAGGAAGCAGTTCATACGCATAATATTTGAGCGACATGAACATCAAAGGTGCCTGATATGAACCATCTTGGTGATATGCAGTACATTATCAGACAGAACGCTACAAGACTATCGGACACATCATAAGAGTAAGGCTTAGGTTATCGAGCATTGTAAAATACTCAGCCTGTATGACCAACTTACGGCCTATCCGAAGGATCTGTTTCATAAAAACTGTCTTTATTACTTGAGGGTGCAGTGGTACCCCTTTAATAGTGATAAGACCAAGATAACACGTGCCCCTAACTGCTCTACCATTTGCAAGTACTGCAAGGTGACTTATAACAAAGCCAGTATCGGACTAATCCACCACCACGAGATAGCGCCCAAAGAGACACCCATCCACACCAACTTCTCAACCTAGCTAGCTCAGCAAGGGGCAGCAGGGTTCTCCCACATCAACTGAATCACTAGTCTAGGTGCAGGCATCCCATTATGAATCATGAACTTATTTATATAAGCGACGTATCTCATTTTCTATCACATCCCCATTAATCTTTCTTTTTCGACTCCACTCCAAGACATACTCACTTTTATATCTCACTTCTCACAATGGGCTCAGTTGGTCCTTCAACAAACGACATCATCGCCACCCTCGATGCTGTAAACCCCAGTCAATTCGGTGGCGACGAAGTCGAGCGTCTTCGTGTCCGCGCAGCTGCCCGTCGTCTTTTAGCAAGAGTCGAAACGCCATATGAACGAGCATGGGGCTTTTGTTTCGAACATCCTGGTGTGTTCGCGGCGCTGCAGACTGCGATTGATCTCGGAATCTGGAAGGCTTGGACCAAAGAAGGTGGAGGGAAAAAGATGGTCGATGAGTTGGTCAAGTTGACTGGGAGGGACGTTGAGCCAAACTTGTTACGTGAGTTGTCATATCCCTGTTATCTTAGTCAAAGCTTACGAGTGTAGGACGTCTTTTCCGTCTCCTTGCTGCATTCTATGTGGTTGAAGAGACAGACGTGGATACCTTCAAGCCCACGCCGTTCTCATACGCCATTGGTGATGAAAGTACCAAGGTCCGAGCGTCTCTCGAAGCAGCGTAGGTCTTCCAGCCACAAAACCGATACGTGAAACTAACGAAATCTAGAACTTATCAGTACATCTCAGCGGGCCAGAATCTCCCCAAGTATCTCGCAAAGATAGGTTACAAGGTCCCCACTGCAGCAGAAGACAATAACTATGCAGGCAGCGATCCCGATGGCCTCAACTTCTTTGGGCGTCTTCAGAAGAGTCCAGAGTATTATGAGGCTTTTACAGGGCACATGGAGGCTTGGACGTCTTGGAAGACACCTTGGACTAAGATTTATGACCCTAGCGGGTTGATTGAAGGTGCTGATTTTAGCAAACCGCTGGTTGTGGATGTTGGCGGTAATACGGGTATTGATATCTCGCATGTTCTCAAGGCGAGACCTGATTTGCCAAAGGGGGCTTTGGTGTTGCAAGATCTACCGGAGGTTATTGAGCGGGCGGGTGTGGATGAGAAGATCACGGCTATGGTACATGATTTCTTTACGCCACAGCCTGTGAAGGGTAAGTCACTACCTTCTAACTGATGAGGGTTCAAGTACTAACTGAAGCTAGGAGCCCGCGCATACTTTATGCACGCTGTTCTTCACGACTGGCCCGACGCCCAGGCAACTCAGCTCCTTCAAAACACAAAGGATGCTATGACGAAGGGTTACTCTAAGCTCTTCGTCTATGATATTGTGCTGCCGCCAACTGGAGCTAGTATTAGTCAGACTACCATGGACGTTCAGATGATGTCTCTTCTTTCAGCCTCTGAGCGAACCAAGAGTCAGTGGGAGGAGTTGTTGACCGGGGCTGGGTTCATGATTGTCAAGTTTTGGCCTGATCCTCAGCAGTATGAGATGTTGATTGAGGCAGAGATTGCATGAGATAAGGATGTTTAGGTAGTAGATGGCCTTACTGGGAGCTTAGCTTAGCCCAGGAAGTCTATCAAGAACGATACATGATCAGAATGAAGATGAAGTGGCATTGCTACCTCGAGCACGCGCAGAGACTCGAACAAGAGCACCCATACCAGCAGTGAGACCAAACCTCAACCCTACTCCAAATCCGGCAGCTCAGACGAATCACTATCATCATCATCATCCTCCTCAAACTCCAGCCATTAAACTCCCCCGCCGCAATCCTCATGAGTTCCTTCCCATCACCATCTGGATCCTCCGCAAACGTCATGAGTATGTATCCCACTCTAAACGGGAGCTGTTTCTCCTGATCTAGATACGTCGGCCCGTACAGCTTTCGAAGCACGGGATCGCAGACACTCTTGATCTGGCGAAGGAACTTCCATGACCACCGGTGTAGAACGAGATAGAGGAAGGAAAACTCAAACATTTCGGCGGTGAGGGCCATAGCGAGGGGTTGGAGAAGGGAGCCTGCTTTGAGTCTACCGCCGTCTGTTGCTTTTTTCTTCTGTTTTTGTTTCTGTTTTTTAGCGTCTTGTGCACCCTCTGCTTTCACGAAGGCGAGTTCATCTTCGGAATTGTCTTCAAGATAATTACTTCGAGAAATGATGGCGTCAACATTATCGGGTGTCAGATTGACTTGTCCAGACTTGTGTAGATATCTGTCAAAGAACATACGCGACACAGGGACACCATCTTCTATACCGCGAGGACCAGACCTAGAAGCCAGGTCCTGATGTCGCTTAGGCTGTCGCAGAAGACGACCCTTGTGAGTTGTGATAGCTGATGCAGAATATCCCATCTGGAGGAGAAATCTGTTGAAATACTCATCCTTGTTCTCGGGTGGACTTCCAACAAAGAAGTTGGAATCACCGAGTAAGCTCCGGACTACATCCATGTCTTGCCATCCATTGATGAGTAGTCCCTCCTGCTGGAGCGCATTGTATAGATGTGCGGGATAGGTAACAGATCCCCATGCGTTCAATACTGCAATACCAACTTCATGCATCCCAGCGCGGTAGTGAAAGAGGAGCAGTCCGCTTAGGATAGACGATAAGAAATGAATGCGGTACATCTGGTCATGCGTGACTTCTGCGCCTACTTTCTGGCCAACTCTCTTCTTGGCGAGAAAGACGGGGTCTTTACCAATCCAGCCGATAGACTGTTCCAGTTCCTTGAGCGCACGCTCGCTCGACGCAGGCCACGTTTCGCTCTTGAGGTTCTGATGATGTTTCATATGCTGATTCAGATCATTGCGCATGGCACTCGTGTGAGAGCTGAGCGTCTCAAAGACTGAAGCTGTATGAGCTCGGAGGATATGGTGGACATCGAGAAGGATTTGAGTAGCAAAGACCAAGTAGAAGGGAGTCTTGTCAGTCTTGTCGAGCTCCCGGATTCCTCGGATGAATTCATCTTCAACTGGATAATTCTGCACAGCTCTGGCGAGAGTCACTGCTTCGGTGAAGTATTCAGAGAGAATGATCTGATCCTCGTTGAACTTCTGATGCCCGTTCTTCCGTGATCGATCGCTGCTGGGATCATACGTTCCAAACATTCCCTCCTTATAAATCAGAATGTTATGCGGTCCCAGAACAGCCACCAAAGCCTTGAGAATATATTCGCGTTGAGGAACGTATCATCCGCAATATCATACATCTTCTCATTCCCGCCCTTGGGACCCCAAGCCTTGACCTGAGTTATAGAAAAGCCCTTCATCATAGCAAACACAATAGAGAACTTTTTCGAAACAGCGCAAGCGCCACCGTGCGGTTCAAAGATGGGAAGAATAGGCTCCACGAGATTCCGTGCAAGGTCGATGCCCGTGTTTGTGACACGAGCCGCTGTAGCGAGGTCATGAAAGCCATCTTTGTAGTTCGCCCAAATAGACTTGATGTTGGATCTGATATGCGTGAGATCATCGAGCATAACAGCATAGGCTATCATAGCATCTTCAAGGGTGTTTTGCGGTTCAGCTTCGTAGAGATTCTCATCGTCTTGGGTCTTTTGAGGACGGACGATATCTGGAGCATCGAGGAATTCTTGTGAGGGCTCGTAGACGTTGAGACCGCTGAAGCGATTGGTTAGATCTTCGATTGAGTCATATGATGGTGTGTCGGTGGGCATTCGTGGGCGAAGAATTCTTCTGACACTCTCGAGGACGCCGATGAAGTAGTTATGAGTTGTGTCAGACTTGTCGTTTATCTCTGCTCCGTGTTCTTCCAATTGGGCTCCGAATCTGGAGCGCATGTAGATAACGCGATCAATTGTCTCGGCGAGCGACTTGGGTACTGAGATGAGTGGTTTGGTAGAGGCAAAGATGTACTCTGCCAAGAGAATAAAGTCCTTGATTGCAATAATGTACTTGGGTCGAGCTGGTTCAACTGGAGCTACTCTCGGAGCACGCTATTGCTTCTTGGCATCTTTTCTAGCCTTTCCCTTCAAACGACCTCCGCCCTTGGGTTGAGATTGTTTTGCTGCGGTGGAGGTGAGTAGATCAGCTGGGTAACCGCAGGCTTTTGCAGTCGAAGCGAGCCATGCTGCGACTGAGTCGGTGTCTGCCTTGTACTGCTGGTACGTGCCCTGCAGCGGCGTCGGAAGCATCTTGATGATTGAATGCAGCTCTGAGGCTCAGTTGAGGACCCTGGTAAGTGTTGGAGGGGTCAAATTGAGGGGAAAAGTGCGCGATTGAGGTTGCACGAAATTGAGTTTGTCACGTGATATGGGAATCCCCTCACTTTTACTGGCACGATCGATGACTACTATCTGTAGGAGAAATCATGCTTTATTTAATATAATACTCATAAACGAAGTTATGCGAAATTGATAGTTTCATTCATTGCTGTCGTGTCAAGAATTATCCGCAGATAGACCTAAGCCTTGGTAAATCCATGACTCCAAGGAAGACCCAGAGGGTTCACGACGCTAAAGTCGCGCTCATGAGGATGTCCCTGGAAATCACCCTTCTGCGTAGTAAAGTTCTCAATCACACCCAGATTCTTAATCCTTCCGAGCAACTTCTCAAGCACGCGGTAACCCGAACCGGCAGCATATCCGGGGAGTTCATGGCCCGCAAGCTGAACCTCATACCACGTCAGACCACGCTCCTCACCCCACTGTCCAACAACACCCTCCTCACTGAGTCGTCCGCCGTTCCAGTCAATGTGGAAGGGCACCCAGAAGTTCTTGTCTTGGGGATACTTCTGGAAACCCTTCTTGCCGTTCCAGGTGGCGTTCTGGAGGGCGAAGAGGGTTCCGTTGGGGGGCAGGAGGAAGTCGAGACGACCGACTCCGATGATAGTGTTGTTGGTGTGCTCGATGACGCGCTTGAGAACGTCGTTCTGAGCGGGCGCGAGGGAGGTGTCGCTGCGGTTGGAGTTGGGGTCGCCGAAGCCAAAGACCTTGTTGGGCGTGCACTGATACCAAGTCACGTCGGTGGGGGCGTTGAGGGCCTTCTTGACGTCTGTGCGGTTGAAGTAGACCTTGGCACCGGGAGGAGAATAATCGCCCTGGACTTGTTAGCACTAGTTTTCAGAAATGGTAGAGATGAGCTTACCTGGTTGACAATGCCGAGCTGACTGTACGCATGGGGGCAGGTATCAGTGATGTGATAGATGTTGAAGCAGGGGTTTGAGTCCAGAGCAGCGGAGTAAGCCCAATCGAAGATATCACAAGTATAGTTGCTGTTGGGATTCGTATCGGCGTACGGATCAGGCAGAACAGGGAAGCTTTCCTCAGGCGGAGGGAAAGTCGCATACTTCTCGAGATACTTCTCATAACCACAGTGCTGATGCGTCCATCGCAGAGCATTCATGTACGACTGGTTAAGATAGAACAGGTTCGCCCACGACTCGATATACGGGTAGATGACAGCCTGCTCCTGGAGAGTACTATCACCGATGATGGGGTCGTTGATGGCCACGCCGCCGAGCTTGTAGTAATCGTCATCGTTGGCAGTGATGAAAGCGTCGGCGATGTAGGGCACGTAGAAGCCGGCGTAGGACTCTCCGGTGATGTAGGTGGTGGCGCCCTTGAGCTCAAAGGTGTTGATGAAGTTCTTCCAGAAGCCGATGAATTGCTTGCCGAGCTCTACTTCGTTGGTGATGTTGGGCTTGCCTTGGCTGTAGCCTACACCGACGGGCTGTTCGATCCAGATAACGTTTGTGCTAGTATTATTAGTCAAGCCACAATCAAAGTCAATCGTGCGACTTACAGGTTGGTCCAGCTGTAGCTGTTGGGCACGGGAGCCAGAGTTCCCTCTTGCCAGAGGAAAGGTCCGTTCTCGGTCAGGAGACCGCTAAGCGAACTGCAGCCAGGACCACCGTTCAACCTCAAAAAAGTCAGCATTGTTCTCCAATCTATCAATTAGACCAAAACCTACCAGATAACAACCTCATCTCTCTTAGCCTTGGGATTGGTGCTAGGGAAGAACCAAAAGTACAACTTGCGCTCCTCTTTAGGATCCTGAGAAATCGGGAGGAGTCCAGCATAAGACTCTCCAACGTCGAAATCGACCTCAGGAATAGCAGAGCCGTTGACAACAAACTTTTCAGAATGCTTGTTTAGGAACTTGCTCTTGGATCGCTTCTCAAAGGCAGGCTGCTCCGGGACGACCGGCGCAGCAGCGCGCTTCTGATCGTATCGGCGCGGATGCACGCGATCAAAGGCGCGGATGGCACCTTGGTTGAAGGCAGCCTGGGACAATGTCCCAAAGGCCAAAAGAGTGCTGAACAGACTGAACCGCATTTTGAAAAGACAAAGACAGGTTTGGTCGTGCAGAGACGCATCAATTGTTCATGGCGGGGGAAGGTTCTTATAGCTGCAGCGTGTTATGTATGCGTGCTGCACAGACATGGTATTGATCACCAAAATTGAATATGCGTTCTGATGTCACAGCACGGAAACACGGCACTTGCACCATGTCAAGGATTATCGTAGCATAGCCCAAATTGTATGTACAGATTGACCGGTAAGAACGGCATCGTACATACAGGCAGCACATGCATCCTTGTAGGATCGGGAACTGCCTCACTCGGTACAAGTGTGGAGAGCAAAAGTTCCGCCTCACAGACCTTCCTATCCTGGTGAGCTCTTCTCCAAAAGTGCAGGGATATTTTGGAGGCGCCGATCTTGATTTCGTTCAGGCTTAACGGCAGTTCTATCCCTCATTTTTCCTTTATCCACTGCAGCTTGTCACTTGTTTCCTACGGATAGAGAATAGTGTGCTAGCAGCTCTTCTAATCGTCATCGGACGCTACAAAAGGACGGAGGCGGCGGGCCTTGGGGTTACAAAATATCCTTGCAATCTTACGTGGAGACCTCTATCTATAATTGAAACAATTGGTTCGACGACGGGAGGGGATCTTTGTCTCGGTTAGACACGAGACGCATCCGATCTGCATAATGTATGGAGTCAGTCTCTACGCAATTCAGTTCGTTGTTATCGTGATAAGCAAGCCATTTGCATTCCTCCGCATGCAAGCCACACGCGAGTCTGACAAGCACTAACTACGTAGTAGGTAAGTAAGCCTCGCCACGCGTTTGGGCAGTCAGACGACACTACACTTTTGGAGATAACCTTCCCGAAGGTGGCTGAGAGATCTCGACAGAACTTCTCGAACCAATAACGCTTGTTTCTAGCGCTGCCTCGGACGCCTCGGCTTCCACGTACTCTTTTGTGGCACCATCGGATGTGAGAAGCCGTTCCGGTGCGACGTGACGCTCTGTTCAACGATAACAATAAGGTTAATGAGACCGGTTTCAAGGGACCGCTTCAAATGGCTTCAGTGAGTTTTGCTGATCGCGCCACGTGCTGACCGCTTAATTACTGCTTTCGCAATAACCTCATTTTTTGACTCTTTGTTAGTCAAGACTTGTCGCACTTTAACATCGCCAAAAGTCAATTCAGCGAAAAACCTCACTTTTTTGAGTTCGCCGGGGCTGTTCGTATACAAGGTTTTGTCTCCCCAGTCACAATTGACGCCCGTCGCAAATAACGCATGATACCGTGCCATGACCCAATATTAAATGGGACAGCAGAACAAAGTTTTATCTACAAAGGTTGAGAGTGAGTCGAATGAAGTGCATGGCCTGCGAGGATTTCAATTTAACTTTAAGAAATGATCCTCAATCAATTTAAGTGATTCTGCATTTCGGAGTATTTCTTGACATGGAGCACTGTAGAGCGGACATACATACCCTGTAGATTTATCAACCAACACAAGATGCCAGCTTTAGGAAACAGATCTTGACTTTTAAGTTAATTTATTATATAGGCATAATGCAAGAATTGATATTATTGTATTTCGTTTTATATATAATATCGCTCTTTAAGAAAAAAACATTATAGAAATAAGATAAAGGGTAAGGAATACAAGTTGCATTAACACGTATTCGAACACGCATTACTACATTTTCTGTTTGTTATACCAAGGTTAGGCTCATTATTTTATTCATTCTAGGGACTTTGAGTATAGATACCAGTCTCTAGAATAATCTGAGATAGTACATATTGAGGTTTACTGTATTGAAATACTTTATTTATTAACAGCTACGGCTGTGTAGAAAAACAGCAAGATTATGGCCTGTTTTCATTATTGCTGCCGAGTAGGTACTCAAGAGATCAAGCATTCTCAGGCATATAGGGTCTATGGGGTTCATATTAACCAAGCATAGCTATACACTACAGCTATCCTGCCAAGACAGCGAGCCAGTTATATAATTTACGTCTTGAGCCTTGCATGCATCTTAGAATATCAAGAGCAATAGGATGCAACTGGCAGTGGTTGCAAGCTTAGTGAGCTAGTCTGAACACGTTAAGTGTAATGCAGAAAGCTTTAGTTGTAGCTATCCTGTCGCACTTATTATTACATGCTCCTGATTAACTAGGTTCAATGTTATAAGAATAAGCTCCCAGTCACACAACTCAAATGCAACTAACACATCGACCTCATAACTTACGGCACTCGATTGACGAATGATAACGCTTCTCAGAATGCTCCATGATGTCAAATTGTCGAATAAACGTGGAGGGTGCGCACAACTCGACGATGCTCAACCAATCAGAAAATTGGTAAGCATAACTCTATCGCGCCCTATGCGCTTGGCGTCAGCTCTTGTTGCCTGCCTTCCCCAACTCTTATATACAAGACACTACGAACCCCCTCACTTCAAGATATCCATTACAGCACCCAATCTCAGGCACAAATATTCCGTTTGGCTCATCTATTGTTGGCAGCCCCGAAAGCCCATATTAGCCCATCACTCAACCCAACCCTTCTGTTAGCGGCCCTAGAGTCAAGATGGCAGTCTATCACAGCGCCGAGGGCAGGAAATTCTTTGTCCCGCTTGAGAATAACCCTCAGGTCTTCACCAACTTAGCCCATGATCTAGGCATGGACCCCAAACTCGAATTCCATGATGTCTACTCCCTCGACGAACCTGAGCTTCTGGCCATGGTGCCGCGCCCAGCACACGCTCTCATCTTCATCACGCCTTCTAACGCCTACCACGCCGTCGAGGCTGAAGACGTGGCCGCTGGTAAAAGAACGCCAGCTCCTCCTAATCGGAAAACCTACGAGATGGAAGGCTTCGATGACCTCTGCCCGACGGACCAACCGGTCCTTTGGTTCCCCCAGACCATCGGAAACGCCTGTGGCATGGTGGCACTCGTCCATGCCCTTCTCAACGGTTCGTTACGCCAGCGTCTCGTGCCGTCATCACCACTAGCAGGACTCCTTGACGAAGCTCTCAAGCTGCCCTTACCCACTCAGCACGCGGACCTGCTGTATAACTCAGCGGTTATCGAGGAGGCGCACAGCAAGGCGGCAGCTAGAGGCGATACAGCAGCACCGGACGCCCAGGATCCGGTCGGATATCACTTCATGGCTTTTGTGAAGGGGGCGGATGAGAATCTCTGGGGCCTGGACGGAAGCTTTGGTGGGATGATGTGCTACGGACCTGTGGGTGAGGGGGAGGATATGCTGAGCAGCAAGGTCTTGGACATTGGGGTGCGGCGATTCATCAACGCCGGGGAGGGGAGCGCTGAGTTCAGTATCATTGCGCTATCTGAGCAGGAAGTCTAGGCTTGCTCCTGATAAGTCAATAAGCAATCGCGGTGGACCTTGATTAAATTACTATCAAGATACTGTGTACTTTATGAAAGGGTCAATTGTGGACGACTTAGATGTATGAAGAGTGCTGCAAGTACAGCCAGACACCTATAGAAAGGCGATGTGACTTCTTTAAACCTGAATGAACCTGGCCAAAATGGTTAGCGATCCATAAAGACAAGCCGAGACCAAGATTATACAGCTGGTTGTTGAGCGGCAGTCAACCTCGAGATTTAGTCTTGCAATTAATTAATACTTAAAAGCTTATAATACGTTAGTAAGATATATGAAGCTATTATATTTAAAAACTATGTAATTTTAACTAATAAAAACTAATAAATTATAATTATACAGATTATTTACTAAATATATAAAAGGATAAGAAAATTAAAATTATTTAATTAAGAAGGATAAATTATTTAATTACTATATATCTAGCTTTTAAGATAAAGAGATAGATTTTAATATAAAAGCTTAAGTCCTTAAATATAGCTATTAATAAAGTTATATAT